>NW_019212892.1:0-203918 GCF_000938715.1 Lachancea lanzarotensis
GCCAGAAAAAAAAGAAAAAAAAGGAGCCACAAGTCGTTTAACATTATAAACCCAAAGTCGTTTACAAGTACTCTACTATTCGTGAAGTGCACAGCGCGCACCCCACTAGAGCATGGCAGAATCGCTCGCGATGATGCTAACTCATATGAACATAACTATCGATCACACTTCAGCAGCTATTCAAGTTGATTCATTTCGGACACTGCTATAAGCTGCCGTCACGTGACATAATATCGCGACAGAGGGGGACAAGATGATGTACGACAATCCTGCGGCTAAAGCCATTGAACTACCCCAATCGCAGGCTTTTAATACACTTTGAGAACTTCACTAAGCGAACCTCTTTCTCTTAAAATTGGCGCCTGCCTCATCTTTACCCTTTTTCAGGTTTCCGTTTTTGCTCATCGTTTAAATATAAGCTATCTAGTCATCAGGACCACTCTGTAGTCCCTCAAATCATCACAAATACCACGAATCGCAAAGATCAAATACCTCTGCTTCCCCTCTAAAAGCGATTTTAATTTCGTCTTTCAAAGTCTCAACTTCAGAATCCATGAATTCCTGTCACTGATTCCTACGAGCTTGAAGATCTAAACACTATAGGCCGCTAAACCTTTTTCATCTCTTCAGCAGCACCATATTTACTTTCACTACTTTGTCTGTCAAAGTATTCTACAGACGCTTGCTTCGTCGTTTCAACACCATTTCTCATCTAGCTACATCATATACCTATTTCCAACCACAACTTCGAAGTCATCAAATTTCCAAGTTTGAAGTAACGCTGCAACTCAGCCTGTGTCAATTTTATCTAGCACAACAGTTGACGCCCGTCAGCACTTCGGAAGACCGCTGGACTGTCACCTTTTGATCGGAATCATCTCATCAAGCTATACATTGTTTTAGTTGACTCACTATATTACATTCAAACCCTTTGAATAGAGACTCATTTGATCAAAACTCATCGAACAAACCGCTTCCTAAGCTTCAATAAAGCTATGTCAATCCACGCTCCAAGTTCCTCTTACTGCCATGAGCTTCGGCATGCCAGACACTCGTCTTTCAACGGCGGAATACCGCTTCACGCTTTTCATCGAGGTCGAGATGCTGAAAGACAGGCCACAGCCAAAGATGACTACACAGCCGCATATATGGGCAAATTTAGTGACTGCTTGTTCCACAGTCCTGAAAACTCATCCATTTCGAGACCTTTATCTTCCAAAAGCGATCTGTCCTTACATTCTGACGTAAACTCGGTTTTCGGATCCTCATCATCGCTGCCGGCTTTCACTAAGACTGGATCATTTCTTCGACGGAACTCACAGTCTGCAGTTGCCAAATGTGTCCAAAACAGGCTTGAAAAGGATAATGGGAAACGACTGGTTTATCAGTTCTTGAATGTGGAAGATGGCAGCGCAGAAAAGCCAGACGCACAAATATCACACACATCTCGACCTTCTATGTCATCATCGGCGTCCCAGGACGAATCGCTGTCGCAGTTGATCCTGTATGATTTGAAGGATGCGAATGGATTGCGCGAAGGCGCTTTTCGGGAAGATTTCAATTGTTCTGGTTCGCCCAGCTCGACCTGCACACCGAGCATAACTCTAGCCGGTGAACTCACAAAACTAGATAAAGGCGTTAGAAGTACGCTGGCAGAACTGATAGCCAAAGATCATGCTATGAACGAGGCTTCGGCAGATCTGGATTCGTTACAGATGGAAATACAGAGGATTCAACAAGAAATACTGGAAATTCAAACCCAAGTGACTGGCCACGACGTTAAGATACAATCTGCTTTCAGGATACAAGACGAAGACTCCTTCATTTCTAAATTCACTGCGAGTATCTCCTCTTACAGCAATCAGCTGGCTACATTTGAGAGATACATTGGCAAATGCAAGACGGAATTAATGGAACACAAGGCTGCCGTGCACAAGTTCGAGACAACCATCAAACTGAATGAGATGCTGAGAGATTCTCAAGATAGTATGTGTGTCGTGGATCGACTGCGAGAATACAAAGGCATCATCACAGACCTTTTGGCTTTGATTTTGATTATAACAGTGGCAGTGATGTTCAAAAAATTCTTGACCCATAAATGACTAAACGGAAAACCGCGAGAAAACTGCGCGTTATCGGAATCACTCATAAGGCACTAATTACCTCGAAACCAGCACCGCTATCGGTCTATAATGACTGTGTCAGTGTTAGTTCTGAGAAGCTGTGAAGCATGTGTCACCATAAACGAATTCCAACTTAAATGGACTATTGGCCTCTGGAGAACCTTAGTTGACAGAACTTGATATCATGAATGGCATAGATGATGTGTACCTCTAGCGCTCACACTTACTGAATTTACACCGTCGATCGAAATGGCGCCGTGGTATGTGCCTTTCTGCGCTTTTTTCTAGATTAAAAAATGCTGTCTTTTTGACTAACAAGCTTCCTGCATAGTCTTTTTATGGCCCAAGTGGGTCCTGGCACAGTTCTTCCAATCAGAATCTTCATCAACCGCAAACAGTTTGCGAAAAACATTCAGGATTGTATGTGTAAACAACTCTTTCCCCAGTTAGTTTCAATGAATTTTGGTTACTAACAGTTTTGACCCCATCACATTACAGCGCAGACTTCGTTTGAAACCCCCATTTTGTCGAATAACTCAATAATAAGGTTGAAATCACCGCTGGTGAGACTATACTTGTCGAACACGGACGCTAGAAACTTGTGCAGCGAGATAAAAGACGAACTGCTGTTGATTCTGTACGAATTGGCAGCTCCGGAGATTCACGACAGCGTGATCGGGAAGTTGAAAATCGACAACCTTGTGGAGTTTAAAGACATCATAGACAAGTTCCCGTCGTTCAAGTCTGCTTTCCAATCAGACGCAGGTCGCTGTGGTATTCTCACACTCGAAAGAACATCCCGGTACCAATACAAAATGCGCTACGACAAAAACTGGACGATTGACATCTTTGTCACCGACATACGAAAACTCACACGCATCCGGGAGACGCTTTTGGCCCGTCTTTCACCGGGAATTGCGTTTCAGAGTTTTGGTGATCCCCGTTCTATGAAAATTCTCAAACGAACAAGACATGAAGTTCCTTCATCCAACCGGACTTCCACAACGGCACAAGCAGAACCCAATTTTCTTCAAGAAAGTGATGAAGAAGTCAGAATACCAGACGACACACCCGAAGTGTTGCTCAAGCCATCAAACTCACCGGAAATCGTTCAAGAAGAGAAGAAACCACAATTCATCTATAGGCACTCGCCAATGCTGAATCTCGGCAATTGCATTGATATTCATGTTTTGAGGAGGCCCAAGCGGATTCATAAGAATAGATGAGCGTGTTAAGGTGCCTTGGATGACAACTTTTACCCTTTTATCTACCCGTACATCTACCCGCTCCTCGACTTGGTCCTCTAGTCGGTCGAGATTTTTCATCGAAATTACTACCACCAACTATCAAGTCGATTATCAATGGGTCAAAAGCCAACATTTACCTTCAATTCCTCTGGAGTAGGCCAACTGGATCTGTTCTTCCTCAACTAATTCAACTAATCCGCTCATTCAAGTCATGAGCAGCAGTGCTGAAAGTATAGCCAAGAACGCCCGCCTCAGTGGTAATATTTTAAAGACAATTTCGAACGAAAACCGTTCTTCCCTCTTGCACAAGATTCATGACGGGTTGAAAGCGAATACAGCTTCTATCAAACAAGCGAACCAGGTGGACTTGCAGAATGCGCTGGAGAATAAGCTTGCAGATTCTCTTTACAAAAGATTAGACCTTTTCAAAGGCGATAAATTCGAGACCATGTTGGTTGGCATTAAAGATGTGGCAGCCCTCGATGATCCAGTGGGGAAAGTCAAGTTGGCACGAGAGCTCGACGAAGGTTTAAACCTGTATCAGGTCACCGCTCCAGTGGGTGCGCTTCTTGTAATTTTTGAATCAAGACCTGAAGTCATTGCCAATATCACTTCTCTGGCCATTAAGTCCGGTAACGCTGCCATTTTGAAAGGAGGCAAAGAATCCGTCAATACTTTTAGAGAAATTTCACGCATTATCAATGCGGTCATCTCAGAAAATGAGGGTACCTCCGGTATTCCTTCCGGTGTCATTCAGTTGATTGAAACTCGCCAAGACGTGTCAGATCTTTTGCAACAGGATCTATACATCGACCTAGTTGTTCCTCGTGGCTCTAATGCGCTTGTAAGACAAATCAAAGCCAGTACCAAAATTCCAGTTTTAGGCCATGCCGATGGTATATGCTCGATTTTCCTGGACAAGAACGCTGATCTGGAAAAGGCGAAACGTATCACCATAGATGCAAAGACCTCTTATCCAGCTGGATGTAACGCAATGGAAACGTTGTTGATAGATCCAGAGATGCCCCAATGGTGGCTGGTACTCCAAAATTTGACGAAGGTTGGAAATGTGAAGCTGCATGTTACAGCTGATGTGAAATCAGCTTACTTGTCTAAGCTTCAAGAGTCCGGAAATTTGACTGAGCAATTGCAAAACTCGGTTGTGGATGCCGATGAGTCTATCGATTTCGACAAGGAATTTCTGTCACTTGACTGTGCTGTAAAATTTGTTGACTCGACAGAACAAGCTGTTGTACACATCAATCTACACTCTTCTAAACACACCGATGCAATCATCACCGAAGACCAAGAAAACGCTGAATACTTCATGAAGGGCGTTGATTCTTCGGGCGTTTACTGGAATGCATCAACTAGATTCGCTGATGGTTTCAGATACGGTTTCGGTACTGAGGTCGGTATCTCGACAAGCAAAATTCACGCTCGTGGACCTGTTGGGTTGGATGGCCTTGTGAGCTACCAGTACCAGTTAAGAGGCAATGGTCAAATCGCAAGCGATTACATCGGGTCTGGTGGCAGCAGAGCATTCGTTCACAAGAATCTTGATGTATCGAAAGTACAAATATGAAGTTGAGTCAGAGACAATGTCACAATGATATATATTACAAAATTACGAATAAAACGATTTGTCCTCCTTCTTCTCGTTAACAATTTTAATCATGGAATGGATTCGCAGAAGCATCTTGCAACTCTCCATGGATACCTCTCTTTAACGTTGTGTCATACATTCTTATGACCTTATCCTGGCCACCAAATTCGCTTTGAGAAAATGCAAACCCTCGCTGCTTTTTCATTCTCTGAACTTGCCTAACCCTCCGTATAGCTTTCTGGAAGTGCTCGATGCGGGGTCTGTAGTCTCCAATGTTGTATTTCTGCATTTCTTGGACGACGTGATAACTTTCTGGGGTATATGTTCGTTTGTAGTATTTCCAGACAAAGTCTCTGAGTAGTGCAAAAAACGGCAGAACAATACACATCAGCCAGAAGGTTCCCGATCCATAGACGTGTGGCACGATGCCATAGTATTCCCGCGATACGTTTGCATGCGGAAATATGCTGGCGTAGATGGGGAAGAAAACCAGCCAAAAAGCTAAGGAACCTGGAATTGCAAACGCTGTGAACTTCGTCCACTGGTTAGTGACAAGCGCGGCTTTACCAATAACGATGATGATGCTGCATGTATAAATGGCGACGCCCCATGTCCAATGATCTGCGGTTTCTCCATGAGAGTTCAAAACGTTGCCAGGTCCATAAATCAAGTACGATCCCAAAAAGGTCACAGCTGAGTGGTAGAAACCATTGGCGACCCATCCCCAGAATATTGTCACTGAGAAAAATTGACCTTTTTGTCCCAGTTTGTATAGTTGTGGATAACGATCCAAGAGACGGCTACTGACAAATTGATCGAAAACTCCCATCACGAAAGGCGGCAATACTGTAAAAAACACATTGTAGAAGGTCATTGTCCAGGATTCCATGATTGACTGGCCTGAGTAGGCGTTAGCAAAAACATACCAGAATTGGGTCATGTAAAGTGCGATATTTTTGTAAAATGAATAAAGGATGGCTTGTGATATTCGTTGATAAGACCAAGATCCGTGCACTAGCAAGAGCTTTTTCACGAACTTGAACTGTCCAATTGCGAAGTCGGCAGAACGGGCGGCCTGCATACCTTCCATACCACTTATACCAACTCCAATGTGAGCAGCTTGGATCATACTGACATCATTCGCACCGTCACCGATGGCTAGCAAAAGTGAATTGGTTCTGCGCTTCACCATTTTTACCACGAGTGCCTTTTGAAGTGGAGAGACCCGGCAGCAGATAACCGCTTTACAAATCTTACCCACAGCGAGCAAGTACTCTTCAAGGTCGCTTTCTAAAGCAAAGCCCAGAGACTTACCGTCAATGACCAACGCCAGACTGTTAATTTCTTGTTGAGAGATCTGATGATCGCCTATGGCCTTCAATTTCTCCAAGAGGTTCCTTCTGGTGGCCTCCTTCGTATCCTCATTGACTATCAAAAGATTCATATCTTCACTCAGCAATCGACAGCTCATACCAATATTAATGGCCGTCTCTTGTCTATCCCCAGTTAAAACCCAGATCTTGATGCCTGCATCTTGCAACGTGTGTATAGTCTCAGGAACACCATCTTGCAGCTTGTCTTCAATCGCAGTAGCCCCTATGAGGAACAAATCTTTTTCAATCAACTCTGCTGTTTCATCCATTTTAGCAGCTCTATCATCAAGTGTGGTGGAAGCCTCATTATACAATGTCTTCCAATTCGCATATTCGGACTCAGATACAGTTCGCATCGCAAGGCACAGTGTTCGCAAACCTTGTGCCGCATAATCTTCTAGGTGACGGACCGTAGCTTCTACGTATGGGTTGTCATTTGCCCTTAGTCGTTCCAAGATAACTGTGTCTGCTCCTTTGCAAAACAATTTGATCTGGCCGTCAGGCATTCTGAATATACCACTCATACGTTTTCTGGTAGAATTGAACTCGCAGATGTCTAAAAGTTCATACACTTGCTCTGTTCCCGTACTTTCGATCACAATGGTAACACTGTTTGGCTTACGAATAATGAACTTATACCCAAGCATGGCGGCTCCCTCCACTAAAGCACCCTCATCAGGCGAAGCGGCCTGATACTTAATAGAACCGTCATCTTGAAATTCAGGTATAACCGTGTGACAAGTTGCAAGTAAGGTCAAAAAGCTGTTTATGACGTGGGATTCAGGATCATCGACCTCTCCAAGTGTCGTGGTCATATCTTCAAATTTTCTAAAACCAACCTCAATGCCGTCCTCTAATCTTGCACCACTCTCCTCTGGTATAGTTTCAATGTAGCACTTCCCGGCAATGGAACAAGACTTGAACTCCATGACGTTTCTAGTAAGTGTACCAGTTTTGTCACTGAAGATGTACTCAATTTGACCGAGCTCTTCGACCAATGAGGAAGTACGCACAACGGTAGGTGTATCCGTTTTTTCATCATAAAGGTCAAGATCGGAACTGATCATGTATGCTTGGTAGTATTTGATCATTTCAACAGTCACGAACAAGGAAATTGGAACCAGGTTTGAGAATAAGATCCAGTAAGTGAGGATGTCTTTGAAAAACAGTCCCACTTTGTTCGTACCCTCTAAGTATAGATAAGTCAAATGTTTAGCATCGCTGGTGACTTTGATAACATTACCTATCGAAGAAATCAAGGCCAAAACAATCAATACACCGAATAATGCAAGGATTTGCATATTTATCACTCGTTCCACAGCAGTTCTTTTGATCGGGGTGGCCGTGGCATTGCGCATGAGTTTGGTTTCATGGCCAGTGAAAACCACCAAGCCGTAAACCCAAGCCGTGTTTCTTAATGTGGCTCCTCTTAGAATCAATTGTTCTGGAGTTAAAGGAATGTCTTTCCCTTTTAAATTCAGAGTTCCTTCGTAAGTGTACAAGCTTGAGTTGGGCTGCTCGGAGACAACTTTACCAGTTATGGTAGCAAGCTGAGCAGCCTCAATGTTTTTCGATGTTTCAACCCGGGCCTGCTTTATTTTGAGGTTAGTTTCCCCGTCTAGGTTTGCGGTTTCAATATAGCAAAGGCCCTCGGGTTCCGAAGAGGATATCAGTATAATGTCTGCGGGTATAGCTTCTTCAGACTTAATCTTTATAATATCACCAACGGAAATGTTTACCCACTTGCTCGTAGTAAAGTCGTGTAGTTGTTCTGAGTATACCAGTGCTCCCGAGTCATTCAATTCTCTGTCTGAAGCGGCACGCTTCAAATCTTCAACACTTTCCTTGACTGCTGACACAATCAGGACAATTAATAATGTACCAATAGTAGTGTAACGATTGGTGGGTGTCACATTAGGGACTTGTTGTATTGCCGACGTGAATAGGAAGAAAAGGTTTGCATATTTGGAAAACTCCTGAAACAAAAACTTGGGTAGAAATGTCGCTAGGTTGTACTTTGTAGTGGATATGTGATTGTCGTTGAAACCGTGTGCAATATTCGCTTCGCGGTTGTTGAGATATATGATTCGCGGGGCACCAGCCTCGGCACCTTCTTCAGGTCGCCTAAGAATGTACCGATTAAAAAGAATCTTGATGTTGAACCTATTTCTCGACCGCGCATATCTGTCTTCTTGACCCAAGTCGTCATAGTTGTGCATTTCAAAACCCTGATATTCGTTGGACCCATTTTTACCGAAACTGAGACCACTTTTCAGTCTGCGGAACGCTCTTCCAAAACGAGAACTATTTTTTGCGGACAATTTCACGCTTCGTTGGTTTCGAAGCGATTGACTGTACGTTTCATCAACGAATGGATTTTCTACTACATCGTTTTCGATATTATCTCCATGCCTCAGTTCGGTGGATTCACGATTTAGATTCACGGTTTCTTGTGGCACAGCACCGTGTCGCAGATTGTTCAACAAGTCGAAATCCGAATCTACAATTTGAGATTCGAACGGATTGGTGTTATTACCGTTGGTACCACCATGACCATCAAAAGTGGGCGTAAATTCGTCATTCAAAAAATCAATGTCAAATAAGGTGTCTTCATTAGACCTTCGCCCGGTCTTATTCATAGCTAATGAATGAATTGGAGCGTTGGAAATGGAGCCCTGGGCTTGAAAGAAAAGGCGTTGAAAGATGGTAATTCAATTCTTGTACATATATATATGCCCGGAATATTCAATTTCTTAAGATCATTAGAGATCACGTGAAGCCACATGATCTTACATAATCAGAATTTTAAAATATTACATAAGCAAAATACACGTGAATGTCACATGCTTTAAAGATTATTATGTAAGCTAATCTGTCCTTTCAGACGTAGAGCTGAAGAACGCTACTAGTAGTGTGTATGATTTTGAATTAGATAGAATAAGCGGTACCAGGAGCACCAGTAGTATACATAACAGTGACTGAGTCTACCCAGTCAGTTTTTAATGAATGGTCGTGAGCGATAGGAAAAAATGAAAAAAAAAAAATGCTAGCGGGCCAGCTCTTGCTGTGCTGGTTGTGGGGTCTCTTCCTCGTACTCGATCTCGACTCTGGGACGTTTCTTTCTGGCAGCCGCAGCAGCAAGTTTTCTGCGTTTCTGGTTCTTAGTATCCTCGTCGTCGTCGTCGTTTTCGTCGCCACTGCTGCTACTTTCGTCATCCGAGCTATCGTCGTCCTGCGAAGCGTTTGGATCATCCAGCCACCTTTCAAGATCCTCCACTTCGACTAGATCTTCGTCGTCTCCTTCGTCTTCTACATATTCGATCTCGGCATCGCTCTCTTCCTCTTCTTCATCCTCGTATTCGTCTTCCAATTCGTCCTGATCGTCCTCCACGTGACCCAGCACTCTTTTCCAGATCTTTTCATCCACATTCAACGGTTTGTCGCCATATGCACCGCTCTTGAGTCTCTCCAAAAGCTCCTTTTCAATCGCCTTTTCAATCTTGGCCGCTCCAAGCGCCTTGCGCTCACGGTTTTCTTCTCTTCTCTTGACTTTGGGCGCGATCCCCACATAGTGTCTTTCTTCTTCTCTCAGCTCCATGCGCCTTTCAGTCACCGCCACTTGTGTCAGACGGGTCAGTCTCTGCTTACATTTGTGTATTAGAAACTTGTTCCAGTACAAAAGCTGATCATCCACTTGCTTCAGCGCCTTTGCATAGTTTTTGGAAAGCCTTATTCTCTCCCACATCTTGGCCGGTGTGTGAGCCCTTTCTGCCGTTTTCATATACAAGTACAGTCTTCCGTCCACATTCTTCACCGTTGCATATCTAGCATTGGCTAGAGGGCATGATTGTCGCGAACACAGCCCAGTGACATTGTATTCATTTCTGCAAAAGTTCTGACCTTTGTCGGTTTTCAGCTTGTAAGCGCAGAAGTGTTGGTTTATAACTTGCCAAATAATCTCGTCCGACATTCCTACGGCTCGTTCAAACTTTCAACCACGCTTTTTCGATGAGATCAATCAAGCTTTGAACACACTTGTCTTTAGGCGACTGATGCATTTAAAGCTCATCGCATCTCATCGCTTGCTGAAATTTATCAAAAATTTTTTCAACTTAGCCGGCGACGCTAAATTGACAGAGTGATGTGATGACATAAGCTGACGTAAGCTGCGTTGAGAATGCGTAGTGATGACAGATTCGACAATTGTGATAATTCTTTCAGCTTCAACCATTGTCCAACACAATTGAGTACACCAGTCTGTTCTTCAGCAGAATAGTATGGCGAAGGTTGACCTCAGCTTCAGGGTTGAGTTTAAGAAGCTTTCTTGTCCTTTTAGACTTGGAATTCAGTCGTTTCCACACGTGGAGACGCTGAAGTATCTCGCAATTGCGTGATTTCAGCCGGGGAAAGACAACTGATGTAAACACACTTGCTTAAAAGCTCATCGTTTGTTTGAATTTTGTAGAATTTGGACCATTGAGCCCTTTGAATGAAATTCTTGACTATTTGGACGTTGGTCTGAAACTTGCTGTAATTGAGAACTTCATTGACGGCGATCCAGTTCTTCTTTTCTGAGTTGAGTGTTAGGTCAGACAGATATACCACAATGAATGGTATGCAGCCTTTCAGAGGATCAATATTGTTGAGCAGCCCACGAATATTCTGATAATTCTTTTCCAGGGACGGGATGTTTTTCAGAGATTCCCATATGAGCACGTCGCCGGGTTCAATCAGCCTCCAGGCATCTCTGAAACTTTGCACCACGAGCGAGCTCAGACCGAGTATTACTTGCATCAATGTATTGTAGTTCTGAAAGCTTCTGCAATGGTCTGCTACATGTATGAAGCGTTGAATGGTGTTTCTTCTCAGCTTATTATCTGTTGTCAGCACAACCTCTGAAATGACCCAATCAACCGTTAGATTGAATCGTGCAATTGCCAGATCAACACCAGACAAATTGACATTTTGTAACAAAAGCTGCAGCCAGCTTGTAACGGATGGAAAGGTTCGACTGACTTTGAGATCCAAAAGCTCTTTCCAATCTATCTCGCTTAAGATTTCCCGTTCTATCAGCGTCAATTGTTCCGCAATTGACTTTGAGTCATACATCAATATGAAGGGCACATGTTGATCTGCGTTACTGATATCCAACCTACTGTCCTGTAAGGTATAACTGTTAAGAAGTTCTTGGATCTGGCTTTCAGTCACCTTATGACTGCTTTTGCCTTTTTGGATTTTAGCATGAGGTGTCATCGGAATTTCACTCTTTACCTGACGTCTCCTTTCGATTAGAAATGAGTTTCTGTTACCAAGGCCAAGCACAGAAAGTCGCTTTAATCTCATTTCCTGCATGTCGGCCTCTTCATCTTCTTTATTTTTATGAGCTAAGGAAAACGTTCCTTCTAGCTTCATGAGTGCAACGTTGACGGGATCACCATGCAGTGATTCATCAGTTAAATTGGCCAGGTTGTTTAGTCTGCTGTCCTCAGCCTTGTAAGGAGAAACAATGGGTGTGACAGTACGCCGGTGGTGCTCATGCTGATGTTTTTCTTTGTAGATATCATCTAACTCCTGTTCTTCATTTGGTCCGTTCTCTTCTTCTTTTCCTTCAATTATCGAAAGTCCATCATCGTTCATAGACAGTGTGTCGTTGCCCATAGGACTTATGAACTTGATTTTCAAATCGTCCACATTTTTTTCGGGTGATGCGTCGTCAATGCTACCATTGTCGGGAGAGAAAAGATACTTGTTGCCCGGCTTATCGTTACTATCAGCTAGGCCCATAGATTCCTTCACAGCCGCGTTTAAGGAGTAATCAATAAAAGAGGCACTTGTACCAGAGGCTTGTTCGGCCCTGCTGCTGCTAGAAAGCTTACTGAAAGTGTCCACCGTATGGAAAGTGGAGAATGAGTCCTCACTCACAATTGAGCGTATGCTGGGTACAGAGGATAAGTGAACATATTTGTGATTTGCCTCAGAATCTTTAACATTATTCACACCATCTCTTTTATTTGGACTCGCGTCTCTTGATGCATATAGTTGTTCTGTTGGCACGGAGGAAGTGAGTGATACCTGTGAAACTTTTGATAACTTTCTGTTTTCCCCATTGAGGTTTATCATCGAAGTTCTCTCCTCCAAATGCCGTATTTCTTCCTGATTGTTCAAGAGCTTATTGTCGAGCCTCTTAAAAACATCGTCCTTCACAACACTACTGATTTGTGCTACTGGTTTCAGTTGGCTAGTTCTTGGATTTCGGCTTCCCAAAAGACTTATACGCCCGCTGTTGCTGCTCACCGACCTATGAGCGACAGATGAAGCAGGCGTGAAATGCCCTGCGTTTTCGCGTAGGCTAATGTTGTCATTTGAGGTGATGAAACTGGAGTAGTCGTCATCGACTTTGCTCATTGGAGCAGCTTGTTGTAAGGCGTTTGATACAAAAATCTCTCCAACTTCATGCAATGAGTGATTAGTATCACCATTCTCCAAATCTTCTTCAAAGTTGAATTCCCTGAGATTTTGAAGGCCATCTTTCCTCTTTATAACAGGAGAATGCATGTTTGTGATATGGCTATTAACAGACCCCGCGTCATATATATCATCACGGCGAGAACCAGAGTCCATATTTTCAACTTCAACAATGCTGGAAGATAGTCGCAAAAGATGATGTGAAGGACTCTTGTTGAGCTTTTCTTCCGGAGTTTCCTTCATGCTTTTCGTGATAGGACTCACTAGATTAGGTGCCGAGTGACTCCAAACACCCGTCGAAGACCTTGAAACCGTAGAAGGAACTTCTTGACGCTCGCTCATCCTTTTCATCGCGATGTTGTCTTGTCCATGGAATACTAGTTTGCGTGGTCCATCGTTCGCAAGAATAACGGATTTTGTATTCGTACGAAGAGTTGCCGCTCTGGCAACAGTTCTATTCTTTTTGTAAAAGCCGTCGACGCTGTTAACTCGGCGTCTCTCAAATGCAGCGTAAGAAGGTGAGGTGATTTGTTGACTTTGCAACGTTTTCGACAGTGAAATGACTGAAGATGCTATGAAACTCACCGTCTTGTAAAGATTTAAATTATCCATAGCACTTACCCCATCTGCAATGGCTGCTGGTGACCCGAGGTGTGCATCATTTTGTAGGTCCAAATGTCTTCCTTGGCGTGAGATTTTGGTTAAGAGCTCATTTTCCTTGGCAATGAAAAACTCTACTTCATCTATAGTCCTTGCACTCAAAATGTCAAATCTCGAAGATGAGCTGGTAAGAAGTCTTTGCATCTCATCGCCACCTTTGTTTTCCAGTGAGGTAATCGAAAACACTAATTTGATGAAGTTTTCTATCTCGAAACTGGTCGATTGTTGTCTCGTCGGCACAGGAAGAGGTCCCGTATTATGATTTCGTTTCCATTTTGACAAAAGACCCATCATTCCTGTATTTTCCTTTCGAGGGCGTTCGGTGTTATCTCCGGCGCCCTTCGAAGGTAGATATGAAGATCTGAGTATAAATTCAATGTTTTTAGCAGGAGTAGGAGGTATCAACTTGTCAACGGATGGTGTTGGAGGAACGTGCAGGTCTTTTATTACTTCAGTCACACTTCCGGTTTTCGGTATCACAAACCCACTACTTTTATGGTCCGGAGAATTGCCGCCTTCGGGTGGTAGTACGGCCATGGATGAGTTATCTCGCGGGAATAAAAACATGCTAGCTGTTCGCTGTTTGAACTTGACATTAGTCTTGGCGTTCGGTTCATCGACAGTTTCTGGCAGCTGGAAATTATCTTTGGAAGTGTAAAGGGAAAGCACACTTCTATTGCGAAACTCCGGGTTTTGAGAACTTTGAAGAGCGTACAAACTTAGTCGTTTACCGTCTTCACCAGAAGATGCTGATTTAAGCGTAACGTCTCTAATTGGGAAATGCAGCCATCCTTCTGGATCGGATGGCGTAATGTCTGGTGAAACGTCTTCCCACATGAGCTTTAAACACATGACCCACGATTTTTTGATCGTGATGACGATTCCCTGGATGAGTTTTGGAGTTGGCTTGGACTTCCCCCATTGTAGGGTGTTGATAGTCGACACAAAGTTACCTCTTAGCACTGCATTTGTCAGAAAGTCTTGAGCGAAATAATTCAAAATCCAGTGTCTGAACACCACAAACGTGCGGACTGAAGCGACCTGACCAATTTTCTCGCGGCTGCTATCTCCACACACAATTTCATCAAACGTCCATTGTAATCGGTGTTTTAGCAATTCCAAGAGCTCGATGGGTTTAATGAACTTCCGATACGAGAGAAAAAAATCGGATAAAAACATGTAGTCAATTGCGTCCACAGGCGATGTTAGTTTTACAATCAACGCATACAGGTCTGTTTTTATGATCAGTCCACCGTTATCTCGCTGTGCATAGCTCAATTTCGATTCATTGGGTGTAGGATAGTATTCATCCCTGTTAAAGACGTTCTGTGCACTGGCCTCGTCTTGAATGGATTCACCAGCACTCATCTATAAGACTCGGCAATGCTCTAAACAAGCTTGGAGCGGTCTGTGTTTATGTTCCGGCGTGGTAGTGCAACCGTTCGTAGTTTTTCGAACAATTTGATCTTTAACTGTTAATTCAATGTTTACTATAACCGCCGAGCATTTGACACGGCATCACCAAAATGCGTCAGTAAAGTTCGGGAGTGATAAAAAGATAAGGCGGGCGAAGCAATGGCGTTTGTCAGTTGTTGCCATGCTGGAAGATGACAAAGTAAAGACATTCGTGCGGGCAACTAGCTAAAAACTGCTCAAGCTCTGTGTACTTTCATTTTAAGTTTCTAAGATATTTCTCACCTTTATAACTTTGTCTATTTCGAGGATTAAGGTCGGGAGAGATCGTAGGCTTAGACACCGTATATTATAGCGTGGTATATCTTTGAATCGGAGTAGTTGTTAGTTAAATACTAACGGGACGGTTGTTTGTATCAATGTTTTTAAGCAGGGCGAGGACTGGTAACTCTTCACGAGTGTGACGCTGTGCAATGACACTGTACGCTGTAAACTCTAAAAAACGCGTTCTGGTATGCAATTCAGTGGTGTTGAAGAGTGGTTTCTACGGTTTCGCCGATATATTCAAAGTCCTTCGACAGCATTCTCTTTAGTAGAGCTTCGTTTGGTATGCTATGCAAACTACCGTAATGCAGAGGCTCAACAAAATGTACCATTAGGAATTACCTGTAAGACGACTTTCATCGATTTGATCATATCCTATGCGCTGCCAGCAGTTGTTCTTATGCTCGGGAGCCGGGTTTTAAAATGTGCCCTTTCAATAGTAAAGACCTATCATGCATTTTTCAAGTGTCACCACTTCAACTCTATATGATTCTGAGATTATTTTGAACTTTTTAGCATCCATAGTGAACATCGGGATAAATGCTCCTCCCCACCCACACACGGTACTTCATTTTGAGAACTAAGCTTCCTGCGCCTTTGTCCTTATGCATCATTGGAAAAGAATAAATTTTTCGTTTCAGGTCAACGGTTGTATGCGTTTTGTAAATGGTCCACATGAGCCTGCAAGGCTTTGAGGTCGCCCAAGATGTCATTCGACTGAACATGGTTTGCAGTACTTTGTGAGTAGTAATTGGGCTGCGGAACGGGAGAAGGCGAAAAGCTATGCACCTCTCTGGGAGGAACAGTTAATCTGTTATTTGAATATCCAGAGAGTGCAGGGCCAGTATAGCTGGGGTGCAGGTAGTTCCTGTCTTGTTGAGTGCCAAGCGTTCCATTATGATTCATGACGGGAAAGCCACCGCCACTTAAGTTTCCTGGCATTGGAGAAAGATTCCCTTGAAGCGGTTGAAACTGACCTGGGTTCGGCGACTGATTGATTTGCATCGTGCTTGCATTTGGCGACGGGGAACTCGACATGAACAATTGATGATTGGCATCAAATCGGTGGTTGAATTGATTCTGATTGGTTGTTTGGGGTGACATGCCATATCCTGAGCTATCTCTCTGCTCAGTGGAATTGAAGATGCCATTTCTATAATTGTTTGGAAATTGTGGCGATGATTGGTAATGATGTGCCGAAGAGTTATTTGGTACCGAGGGGTAGAGGTCAGGTAGTCGCGACTGCTGATTTTGAACGGGTGGCACTTGTTGTGTCTCTGGACGTGAGTGGAAAGACCCATCATTGTGCGGTGTTGAGATCGAACCAAAAGAACTGCTCGGTTTCGAACTCAAGTTCTGGTTTGGCTTCAAGGCACTTGAATTCGAAAACGCTAAGTTAGGCGACGTAAATTGACCATGAGAGGAGTTTTCTTGGCGTGAACGAAATAAACTATTTGCAGAACCAGTAGCTGTAGGCTTCAGCGGCTCAAGTACTTGCTGAGATTGCCAATTCTGGTTAGCTGGCTTCTTCGCTTGAAAGAGATGGTTAGCAGAGCCTGTGGAGGTTGGTCTCAAAGGTTCCTGTTGCATATGCTGAATGGGTGGTTGACTGGATCGGAATAGATAATTGGCAGATCCGGTAGCCGTTGGTTTCAAGGGTTGTAGCGCAGTTTGTTCGTTCGCGTTACCCTGGGACGACTGGATGGGAAAGCTGTTTTGGGCAACGGTATCGGCCTTCTGCAATTGCTGGAAATGGTTTAAAGACTCCTTCATGTCTTCCAAGACCTCCTTTTCCTCTTGGGTATCTGGTGTTTGCTCAGAAGGAGGTTCAGAAACTAAAGCCGAGTTTTTCTTTCTAGCTGCGAGGTTCTTAAGTAGTTGATCCATAGGTAGGGAAAGGTCCAACGGTTTGCTGGTATCAACAATTTCTCCTTCTTCGGCTCGCGCTGGATTGCCATCATTAGCCCAGGCTTGGTCCTGGAAGGTCACCAAATTATCAGAGAATCGAACTTTCTTGAGCTTTTTCAAATAATTGGTGATTTTCCGTCTATATCGTTTTTTCTTTTGACCTGTCAATAATAAGGACGCAAAACTGTCAATATCGACCTTCAATTCGGGTCCTGCATCCTGTGAGTCGTCGATTTCTTCGTAAACTTCTTCGCTTCCTGCAGCCAAAATTGACTTTGGTCTTGGCACCGGTGTTTGATGCAGGATCATACGTCTTGTAGGTACCACATTTTCGTACATAGCACGCGACAGGAGTCTCAAGACAGCGAAAAACTGACCAATATTGAGAGCGTTTTTGCACGATTTGAATATATGTTCCACACGGTCTTTGACCACTTGTGAGAGCAGGAAATTCGACATAAACCGGAAAATGTCGTCTAGTCTTATCAATTTGGCGTGTTTCCGCGATGTTATGTACCCGTACCATCGCAAATAGGTTCTAACTTCCTCTCTTGACAGTTGACTTTTCGACAGTGAAAGCGGGGCAGCCATATCTTCTTTTGTTTCTTGGTATTCACTACCACCGTTATTGGATGTAACCGCAGCACTTTCTGCAATGGGCCCGAAATCAAACGACACCGGTGGAGGTGGAGACTCAGCATCCCGGATATTACCAGTGTCGTCAGACGAAAGTCCCGGAACGTTTAGCCAATCGAATGACATCTTGTGAGCACCAAATCACACAAACAAAACGCTGGAATTGGTATCAATGTGTCTTCCAAGAACGGTTGCAAAAACTCTTGTACGCTCTGGCACTCTCTTTAGGGCTCTTAGGACTACCCAAGACTCGTTTGATCTTGCTTTAGGTGAATTTCTGATTTAAACATCTAATAAGTTCATATAGGAAGGAATGATTGATATACTACCCATAATCTAGAAATACCAGTCCACGAACCCAGGAACTAGTCATGAAGTTAGCCAAAACTAGACGCAAGGGCTCTGGGAAGCGAGCTTTTGGCTCTGCCAACAATGAATCAGACAATTCAGATCGAGAAGAGGGTCTGGAACAGTACATGAAGCAAAAATCGGCGAAAATAGCTGAAAACCTTCCCAAGACAGCTGTGGTTCCCGAACTTCAAGATGATCCTAAGGAACTGGAAAAACCCGGACAAACACCACAGAAATCCAAGCTGATTAGCAGGTTTAAGGCTGCAAAACAGCAGCGAGATCTCGATAAACTTCAGAACGAGGCCCTGAAGGCAGATCTGGAAGGTCAAAATTTTGAAAGTTATGTAACGGAAGGCTACAAAGAGAAGAAAGAAGCCCTGAACCAAGCGTCCAAGGAAGCAGAAAGGGAAGAAAAACAGGAGGAAGAAGAGTTTCGAATTGAGTTTCCAGCCTCGGCTTCACGTATGAACGCTCTGCTGATCAACGCCGAGGAAAAAAGTCCGGAAAAGAGTATCGAGGGAGACTCGAACTCAGGACGAAATTTCGTGGATTCTCAAAAGGGTCGCTCAGGACAGTGCCGGAACGACATTTACGTGGGAAACACCAAGAATAGACGTGAAATAGACACAACAGACATCCGTGGTTCTTCATCCTCAATTTCTACTGACATTTCGCCTGGGTTGAGCGGTGAATTAGTTATTGCAGAATACTTGGCCTCTAAAAAAACAACGGAGGAATTAGCACATCAACGACAACTGTATCTAGCTAGAAAGTCCATGGAAAGTTGATCGTTTGAGGCAGTCACCGGCTGCGAAGATCAATACTGCGAGTACGAGTCACGGGGGGTTTCTGTAAGATCACCCGTTCCTTCTTTTTGGAAAGGCTCGCTTTCTTCTTGAAAGAGGAGGAGGAGGACGACGAAGAAGCCTTTACTCTTTTTGCCCGCGCCGTATAGTCTATGCCTTCGTCCCGCACAAGTCCTTCAACAATCGAGTCCACATCAATACGCTTGTCAACAAACTCCTTTTGTCTACGTTCTGCAGCCTGTGGAGAAAAATCGATGCACTCGTTGAACATTGCGTAACCGACGCTTTTTGAATGCGACCCCCTGTGTGTTCTGCGACTAGAAGACAGTCTTCTCGAGCTTACGCTAGGTTTACTTGCCTGCATGTGCTGCTGTTCAAAACTGGAGACAGGCGAAAGGGCCAGGTTTACTTTAGGCTCATTTCGGGGCACACTGCATTCTGCCATAATATTCATTTTTGGACGTTCTTCCTTGGTCGTGTCATCCAAAAAGTCGGCAAACTGATACTTCGAACCGTCATCTTCAAGCACGCGCTTTTCCTGATCGACGTGTCGTACATAATCCTTTTCGAGTTCGTTGACCTTCCATTTCGCTGACTGGATCTGCATCCTGAGAAAGTAATCCAAAAAATTCTTGCTATAGGCCCTTTGGTTCTTCGAAAACACAGGCTCTCGGTATTGGTATGGCAATTTGGACACATCAACGTCTGCACGAGGCTTCAAGAGCTTGCTGTCTGGCCGTGCTAACAGAGCGGATATGTCAAGAGATTCACCAGGAGGAATGGCCACCTGGTTCGACGGAGTGATGCAATCCATGTCCACTTCTTTCCTGAGCACATGGTCAATATCAACTGCCGAAAAGAAAGCGCAGTTCTGAGGGAGATCTTTTATACCCATTTGTTCTGAGAAAATAGCCCTGGTCCATAGGTTGCTAATTTGGAGAGCCATCGCTGTCCTGTATTTATCCTTTTCCGTTGTCAAGTAACGGATCTCGTCATGAATAGAAATGGCAAGTCTTGCGTCGATGCTATATTTCTTGAGCAAATAATTCATCGAGCAGCACAAGAGATGAAGATAATCAACACCAGAAGATTGAATTGCCCAGTTTATACGCGATGGGAGAAAAGTGTTTGAGCGCAGGTTGCGTTTCATCAGCGAATAAGTGATACCCGCACCCAGGACCGGGGTTTTAGGAATATCTTGTTCTGCTATATGTTCCAGTTTGTTGAACAGAATGGATTCCGATCCACCATACCAAAACTTCTTGAACAGTTTAGAGCGTTTGGTTTGACCCTTTGTTGATTCGTACAGCTTTTCTGCCATCTCTTTAGTTTCTTGATCCGACAAGTTTGGATTGAATTTCTTGAGCAATTGAGTTGCAAACTTTACACCAGCTCCATAAATTCTACCGTAGTTGAAAATTTTAGCCTCATTTCTGGAGCACTTGAGTATTTGTGCGGTTTTCGAGTGCAAATCAGTGCCCTCATTTTTCGAGCCCTCTAGGCACATCCACCCAATTGGAGTCCCTCCATGTATATTGAAAACCGAATCACTGACGAGTGATGCAATCCACAGCTCTTCGCTGTCAACATCTGCACCTACAAATGCGTAGCCCTCTGGAGCTTTGATTTGTGCTTTTAGCTCTGACCCAATTCTGTTTGCCTTTGCATTTGAGGCCGTTAACCACGTATTCTCCACTGATCTTCTAGTCACCGTTCCCATCGGTATGATAGTAGGTAAAATAATGCTCAGCTCTTCATCGGACGAGGGTCCAGAGCCTAAACTCTTGAACTGATTGGGAAACTTCTTCTTGGATACCACAAACTGTGACATAACCCTTTCGCGAGCTGATATCCAGTAGGAACATGAGGAGTTTATTTTCAGAGCCTCTCGAGCCAAATCTGAGTTAGAAGTTAACACGCCTTTCTCGAAAAATTGGAGATAAGGTTTGCTGAGGAGGGTCGTGCAATTAAATTGCGGTCCGTTGGGATGTGGGACTCTGAATAATTGGTAACCTGGGACCATAAACTCTGGGGCGTTTGTAGCGTGATAATTCTTCTCTTTCATTTCATCCAATCGACCGCTTGGCATGGCAAAGCACCAACCGCTAGACTCAGTCCATATCACAGGCTCACCTTCCCAGCAAAGTTTAAAGAATAGAGGAATTGTTCGATTTCTTATGGTTATGACAGGAGCAGTACTGTTTTTGGAGGGAAACAGCTGTCTGTACCATTCTGGAAAACCAGGTAATTTTTGACCCTTAGCAGGAATGCCCTTTTTAGTGAGTCGCAAAGCTTTAGATGTCCAATCCAACTGCTTAAGCCAAGGGTCATTGGCAAACGAATTTTTGTCATCTTTTAGCTTTACCACATCCTCGACGATGGTCACAATTTTTTTTTCGATGCATTGTTTGCTGTCTTGGTAATGCGTTTCTGAGCTTGAAAGGTAGTTTTTCCAGTTCGATTCTTTGGTCGTGAGGAATGAAGTTGAAAGCAGACGCAAAGCACCGAATGACACAGGGTGTGGGCATTTCAGCAGGAATAATGGAAAAACAACGTCGAATACTTTACTTGTTGCCTCAACGTCCGTTGCGCAATAACTCACTAATGAGTTGAAATCTTCGATGATCTTAGTTTTATCAAGAGTTGCAAAGGCGTCTCGCTTAGATTTGTCTAGCTTTATACCGCAGTGTAAAGCTACTACGTCTTCGAGTGAATTCAGTGCTGAGACGTTAGTCCAAGGCTCCTCCTCTTGATCACCAGAAATGGGATCCATATCAGTGTCATCATTGCTTTCAGCCTTGTGAGCCTTTTGTTTCAGCATCCATTGGGGCCGCTGCCGTGAACACATACCAGAAGAGGCTACGTGCAGCGACATTGTATCCAGAAAGAACGCTTTTGATTCTTGACAATTGTATTCCTCCAATACCCGAGCACGATCATATCCGACATTATGGCCTATTACAAGCCTCGTTTTGTTCAGCGTATCCAGAGGCACCAGATGAGCAGGGTCATCGGATTCTCCACACAAAAAGGGCGAACACCAGCAATACCAGGCTTCTTCCGATACCGCAACAGCCAGCGTTGGGTAAGGAGATATTTTGTAGAGTGTTTCAACGTCAAAGACTATGGTGTCTTCTTGCGGGAACGGCACATGTGCAGTTTCCCCAGAAGCTGTATATCGTGTCCAACCGGCCTTTCTGAGCCAAGACTTCGGCCTTGGTGGCAATTTGGTGAATTTATTCCGCGCTTTACCCAGAAACGGCTCTGACGCGTAGTGTCCCAGTTTTTGGAAATGCTCGTCCAGCGAGCTACCTTGTAGAGTAGGTAAATCAAATGCGATGGGCTTGGAAATCCCGGTTTTTTTGCCCAAAAGGCCATGTTTTTTGAGAAACGATTTTGACAGACGCGTTAATAGCTCTTTTTCCTGGGTTGTAATTTCGTTGTTCACTGGCTTGGACGTTTCCGGACCAAAAACTTGATTGTGAAGATGTTTACTCAGATGCTGGATTCCCACCGGATTGATTCGTGGTTTTTCGTCAACAGAATACCATCGTGTTTTCCTCCATACTCGGAAACCCGAAACGGCATTTCTAAGCTTCAAAGGCATGCTATAGAGCTCGCAATGCTACAAAAGTGTGTTTTTGATGATGATGAAGTAGTTAGGAACTGCAGGTATATTGACTGAAACTTTATTTATTGAAGTTTAACGCTGGAAATGTGCTTACGTCAGATATTACTAGAGAGTGACAGAGTATATATGAGCACGTGACACACTTTTTGATACGCCAACATCCAAGCAAGCAAGCTGATTTGTAAGAAAATGGCGTTATTTATCACTAAGTATTGAAAGTTAAACGCTCAGACAGGAGCAACGTTGTAATAAGAGTCAACAGGGCACTATTTCCATTTTTTTCAGACAAATCTGTTCTAGAAGACGCAGCTTGCTGCTGTTCAGAAAACATAGCATGTCAGATTTATGAAAACAGTCGAGAACGACTCTTCTAACTAAAAAATCCTGCAACAGTGTCAGATTCTCTTCTTTATGCATAACGTCAGATTCGTTGGGTAGTGACTGACAAAGTCACGTGACCTAATTACAGCGACAGAATTGACGAAAATAGTGAAAGAATCTAGAAGAACTACTGATTCAACGGGAACGACGTAGAATGTCACGAATGCCACCACTTGCGATTGATGGTGTACTATTTATACAGTAGCTTATTGAAGTAAGTGCACTTGGATGACCCGAAAACCTTTATATCCGTCGGTGACGGAACATTTCCAAGATTTCTGCCTTATGTACGCCAATATCAACAATATTTTAGAATTGAAGATCGTGAATATTGAATCCTTGATCGTCGTTTTACTTTGTCATTGGCTTCAATTGAGGAGTTAGGAATCGTCGCGATCAATTAACACATCAATTCGTCGGCTACTCAGCTCATAGACCAGAAGTGGAAATCTCCGGGAGAAGTGAATCTGGCTATGGAGCCTGTCAAGGATTTGCTGAATCAATTTTTGAAAGGCCACCACTAAGCAATGAGTGGAAAGCCTAAAGGTTTGATCTTCGCACCAATTCTTTTGAGTTCGCTAAGGGTGTCAAGATTTTTCTTGAGGAATTCTTAGGGACGGGATACGTGCAACACCGGACTGAGGCCTAATCTCAAATTATGAAAAGTATTCAGCCTGCAGACCATGAAAGCACTGTCATTGACTTCAACGAGGTCTGTGTTGCGAGCCCAATATGCGTAGGTTTCGAAACGTTCCGCCTATATGGTCATTATGGTTGATCTAACGATAAAGCTACGTGGAGAATCGAGTATGACTGAAGTCCACAAGATGATGGAAAGTCCAAAGAAGTTAACAGGTAATCAAGTGTTAGAGATACTAAGAAATATCATTTTGGCCGCGGCATGGAAGCCAGAAAAACCCTAAAAGGCACTTAAAGCAAGGTATCAGTGGCAAAAGCCTTGACAAGAGTAAACCGCACAAGTATTCACTTTTATTACTTGACAGTAGTGCTCCTTTTTCTTCTCCTTTGCAAACCCGGTGGAAAATGAAAATATAGGTCTGAGAACTTCAAGATAACGAGATCCAAAAGGAGTCGTGGAACTCTACCTAGGAATAATGTCCAAGCTAGAGACTCTCTTATCAGGGGGTCTTTACTGCAACACAACTAACCTTGAAAACGAGTGCTAACTTATTATTGATTGAAAATCACGTCACCTTAGCGTGATTAGCTGGATGAAGACGCAAAGTGCTTACTGGATCTCTCCTGACACAGTTATTGGCTTGGGTTGTGCCAATAATCGTTGAAACTCGAAAATTTTAAGGCTATCTGGAAGAACTATACCAAAAGATGAGTCCTACCATCTGCAAAAACCTTAGAAAGTCAATTGGATTGGGATTGGTTTCTGATTTGCGATTACAAGATGGTGATTTGGGAAACCTTGATAAAATCAAGTGTGAGTTTCGTTTAGCTAAAAATGTTAAAAAGCACACCCATATTCGTTAAAACACATATCAGGACAAAATGCAGAGTTCGAGTGTCTGCATTTAGATTCATTTGGACTACCGGGACATATGGCGAATGCTCTGGCCAGCGTTCGGCCCATGACAGAATCATAATGCACGTGACACCACGACAGCGATAGAATTGACAAGGGGTCCTTGAAGAACTACTGTACTAACAGGAATGACGTCCATTGTACCGAGTGCCACCTATATCATTGTTGGTCTTACCTGCATCGGTACATTGACTTGATTGCGCCAGGAACACATCCAAAAATTGATATAAGAAGGGACGTTTAATCCACCCCGCAAGCTCCGCTCGTTTATGTTAATTACACCACAGCAATAAGTTGTGCGATACTCTACACGTTGCAGGAAAGGACAGAATCACTCAAGATATGGGACGTTTATTGTGCCACGACACTACAGAGATATAGTCTCTACACGGGTATAAATACCATTCCTTCAGACAAATTTGTTTTGGAACTACCTGGCAACTGGTCAGCGAATTTGATACTAAAGATGTATTACCACCGGCAAGGATGGCTTACATACCCAACTTCAAGACCCGTTGATTGTATCGTATTCATCACCAGTGATAGGCGCTCACGTGACATGATGACAGCGACAGAATTTGACAAAATACCTCACAGAAGTATAACAAGCGCAATTGAAAAGAGTGACGAATAGCTGAGAGCATCGTCAAGATAGCTAGACGCACGTTCCATTTTATTGATCTCTGGCGGTTTAATTGTTCAAATTTTCCGGTAGCCCTATTTGTTCGCAACTCGTTGCTGATATTCTCAGTCCTTCAATCATGAGCATTACGATCTCTCCAAAATACACAATTGACCAGTGATGCGTGCAACCCTTACAGTAAACACCAGCGGTATTATCTAAGTTTCAAACATCAATCGCTTGTCTCCTTTCTCAAATCAACCCACACATTTTCCTATTCGTTTAAACTATCATCAATATATAACACTAGAACTTTACACTGTGCCAGACAGACGACAGTAAAAACAAAATCCATAAAACAAAAAAAACCAAGAATCTAGAAAGCCGATTATCAAGCTTCGGAAACTTAACTGTATTTTCCAAGAACCCTTTCCCTATACTGGTTAAATCTCCAGACACGCTCCCTCGTTATAGCGCGGATTGTGGCTTCAACCCGTCATTTCATCACATTTCACAACATAAACCCTACTATTCCCAAAGTTTTACGAAACTCTAAAACATTACTCGAGCGATAACATAGACAATACACCCTAAGAAACTCTTAAAGTGTGCTTTCCCTGTGCTTTCCCTGTGCGTTACACGACTTTTATCAATTATTTCATCACTTTGTACTAAGGCCTTCAATATTAACAGTTTTTCCAACTCACTCACCTTACGTTCCCCTTTCTGATAAACGTCTGTAAAAGAGATTCTCAAGACTAACGAAACTTACGGTCCATTAGACTCGCATTGTTGTAGGTGCTTCGAAGGGCGTTCTATAAGTGAAGGTATCTTACAGAAAGATTTAACTGCGAAGCTCTCTTTTGTCTGGTTTTACAGTGTTATTCCGACCTAACCTATTTTTCAACTTTTTACCTTCAGGTATTTCAAGCTAAAAAGAATCCACCACCAATACTACACAGTTATGTCCGCAGCAATTACCTCGTTGACACCCTCGCAGGTGAACGATGAGCTCAACAAGATGCAGGCTTTCATCAAGAAAGAGGCGGAAGAAAAATTCAAGGAAATCAAATTGAAGGCTGACCAAGAGTACGAAATCGAAAAAACCGGACTGGTCCGTAATGAGATCAGTAACATCGATTCGGCCATGGAAGGCAAGACCAAGAAGGCTGCGTTGAAACAGCAGATCACCAGATCGACCATTGCCAACAAAATGCGTCTCAAGGTGCTCTCCACCAGAGAACAGTTGCTGGACGACATTTTCGAGACTGCCAAGGCGGAGCTCAACAAGATCTCCAAAAAGGAGAAATCCTACAAGCCCATCTTGAAAGCCGTGATCTTGGAGTCTTTGTACCGTTTGCTGGAGGCTCAAGCCGTGCTCAAAGTGCGGGAGCAGGACAAAAAATTGGTCGAGGCCTTGAAAAGCGAAGTCTCCAAGGAGTACTCCGAAAAGACCGGCAGAGAGATCGAGTTGTCCATCTCTTCCGACTACTTGAACAAGGACGCCGCTGGTGGTGTCATTGCCTCCGACCACACTGGCAAAATTGTGGTCGACAACACCCTTGAGGAGAGATTGACTATTCTCAACCAGGAGGCCCTTCCAGCAATCAGACTCGAATTGTTCGGTATTTCCGAAACGAGAAAGTTCTTTGACTGATCCCAGACTACAGCTGCGCTGTAAGTAGAACAGAAAGCAAAAGCGACTACCCAAAGCCTCGGGCAATTAACACAGCTCTTACGTATCTGGCCTTTTTTGAGACTTAAACTGAAAAATAAACTGATAAAATTTCGAAAGATTCTACGCATATACATCAACTGCCTCTAAATACTCGGAGACTATTGACCTGCTCCTCCTGCTGGTCGCCGTCCTTAGAGGTTAGTATATCTTATGGTTGTCTTATTTCACACTATTAGGCCTTTCTTTAATCAATACATATTAATGCTCGATGCCAAACTGTAAGAACATCCTAAAGAAAAACGCACCATAGAGCATGTTTATGCGATCTTTTAGGAGTTTCAAACCTTTGAGTAGGCTACGGTGGCCACCAGTTCGGAACTATCAGCGTCTTTTGCCGGAGGAAAACCAGGGAATTCTTTTTCTCAAGCCAATTACACCAAACGATGCGTTCGTTAGCTGTACTGTTTTCGATAAACAAGGAAGCGTATGTGCAGTATCTAGAAAGTTCCCGAAGTGGACGTTTCTCCAAAACCACAACTTATTTCCACGCGATCTGCGAAAAATCGATGCCACGGCGGTAGATGTGATTCCTAGCATCGTCGTCAAACCTACTTGCATATTGATCAATTTACTGCATATCAAAGCAATGATCCTTAAAGATTCGGTATACGTATTCGATACTTCGAATTCCGAAGCTGCTGTGAAGCTTGGAGTTCTCATGTATGACATGGAGTCCAAACTCTCTTCAGCAGCCGGAACACACTCTTCTCAACTGTATGAGCATCGCGCACTGGAAAGCATTCTGATGAATGTGATAACGTCGTTGGAGACCGATTACAAGCAGCATTATGCGATCTGTGGGATTATTTTGAACGACCTCGAAGACGAGATCAACAGGGACAAACTGCGAGATTTGTTGATCAAATCCAAGAACTTGTCTTCTTTCTACAAGAAAGCTCTGCTTGTCCGAGACGTCCTAGACGAGCTGCTGGACAGCGACGAAGATCTCGCAGGCATGTACCTTGGAGAGCATAAGACCGAAAACGACAACTTTGCTGATCTGGAGATGCTACTCGAGACTTATTACAAACAATGCGATGAGTACGTACAGCAGTCCGAAACTCTCATTCAGGATATCAAATCCACCGAGGAGATCGTGAACATCATTCTGGATGCCAATCGTAATGCGTTGATGCTGTTCGAGTTGAAGGTCACGATCTACACATTGGGATTTACTATTGCCACGCTCATTCCAGCTTTTTACGGTATGAATCTCAAAAATTTCATAGAAGACAGTGTTTGGGGGTTTGGAAGCGTGGTGGTATTTTCGGTCATTGGTGCAGCGATCGTGACGCGGTCTAATTACAGAGCACTAAGGTCTGTCACGAAGCTCACCATGATGAACAATCATACGGGCATAAGTTCGGCAAAACATGCCGCACATGCCCACAATGCCGTCGATAGGGAAGTAGCCACTCTTCCAGCGCGTTGGGCTCGTGGACTTCGTTCTATTTGGCGCGGCTCAAGCTATCCAGTACGAAAAGGTAAAGAAAGAGACATGATTTGGAAATGGCTTGTGGACGACAAAAAATGATGGTTGAAACTCGAGAAAAACGGCAATATTCTCAACAAAACACACTCGACGATTCAAATCTACAATATACACCTGAAAGCCCGCATCTCCAGTGTCAGTAACACGGTAACTATCCCCTCTATAGAGGTAGTCCCGTGCTTAATACTGTCACTGTCTACGAACTGGCTCAAGGCGAGTCACTATTATTTGCTTGAGCACTACACACATCTAGGACCGTTTGGACAACCGGATACACGAAAGAACTCCCCAAAGGAAGGCTCAATTCGACTTTTTCTCTGTTTTTGGGACTGAAACTGCCTTGTTCTTCTATATGTACATCAAGGCAGCCGCTTCTGCCTTGAATTCTGTTCCACGAGGGACGGGGTTTCTCGACCATTATGATGTCCAATTAGTCAAATGTCGAGCCATTGTTCTACGTTTACAGGAGTTTTTACGCATTCTGAAAATCCTCAACACAACTTCAAAACGCAGGACTGAAGCCCGTTTCATCATTCCCCTTACAAACTATATTTTGGCACTTTACGGATGTTTTACCTTAAACATCTCGGAAGCACTGAACAAGAAACTTCTGGGTATCAGCGAGTTCAAAACAGTCGCAGTACCAGATTCGATACCCGGATTTGAAGCAAGTTCAGTGGACATTCGAATTGAGCTTGCAGCTGTGGGATCGGATCTCGAAGAAGTCAAGAAAAACGTCTATAATGTACAACTGCAAGGACAAACTTTGGAAAGTGCGATCAAAATAACCACTACGGCATTGCAAGTTGCAGAGCGTGTTTACGGCATGTCTTTAACGGAGCGCAGCTTCAACAGACAGCCAGATATTTCTGGAAGACGTTTCGATCTAGACGAGACAGCATTTGATGAGCTTATACGACCTGGTGAGGTTTCTATGGCCTTGGATCTTGCTGTTCTAATAAAAAACTATGATTTGGATACTTCTGATGCTTCATTCGAGAAACTCAATCTACAAGTATTGACCAAGTTCAGAGAGCATATGAACGAAAAAGCCTTGAGGCCCGTCAAATCTTACCACACGTCGCTATTTCGGTTCTCTAAAGCCGCATCTGCTAGTCAGGCCAAGATTATAATGAACTTACCACATTGGCAATACACGATGCACCGAATGTATGCATTGCTTTTGAGAATTCTGTACATTCTTTCCATCACAAAGGCTTTCCTGAGGCAAGTTTACATTCCCAACAGGCAACACTTAGTAGCGCCCAAAACGCAGCTTCGATCTACAAACGTTTATGAATATCAAGAGCTGCTAGAAAATGTGCGGAGAATTTGTCTGGACGACAATGATCTCGATGAGCTAGTCAATTTTGTCAACAGCTACAACCGGAGTGGCTCCTTTCTCATGGTTCAACCAGCAAATATCTCAGAATTTTTCAACACTGATATCTCAAGTGCTATTCGCAAACTAAGACTATACTTCCAAATTGTAGATTCTTGGATTAAGATGTGGACGCATATTCAAGAGAGTGGAGAAGCGATGGAAAACCTTGATGTTTTACCTGAGTCAGAACTGATTAAGCTCGTGGAAGAGCGTCTTGCTAATGATAAACTAGAACTCATGGAGAGGAAAAACCAAGAGAAAGCTGCGAAGAATGAGGCAGCGAACAACGAAATGGATAGAAGTCCTCCCCTCAAAGATGCTGCGAGGTCTACTCCGATCAGAACTGTCTTCAGAAGATCATCCTTGCAACGGTCAAGTCTCTCTCCTACGGGCAGTGATGCGTCTCCACCAAGCTCACTCTCTCCCCGGGCGCTTAGTAGGTCACCTTCGCTGAATAATAAAAAGACAACCATCCTCGCCAGAGCACCGAGAAATGGTAGCAACTTATCTTCGCCGGTCGTGTCTAGACGTGGATCTGTTTCAGAAAATGAGCGAACCGCTGGTATAAAATCACCCGTGGTTGGGAAACATGTCAGTGGTGGTAATGACCGTACACGTGCCCCAGGAAGAAAACGGTCTGCTTCTTTGCAGTCAGGGTTGCATCCTTCTTCCGAGCCTGCTCCTTACGGTTTGCCCGGTGACACCACGCGATCTAACTCTTTGCAAGCTGGGGCAAGTCTTAATCAGCGTATGATACGCAATTCATTTGCCCAAGTGTCTGGTAACTTGCTGGGTGGTAACTCTAATTCGCAAAGGGGACCAACTGTTGTTTCACCAACGCCGCTGAAAAATCCCGCAAAAGCAGTGCGATCGGCTTCGCCCTCGCCCATTTCCAGGGACAAGTCTCCTTCTAAGTCCCAACTCGATGGTCGAGGAATCGATGATCTTCCAAATATAGGGTCCTTGGTTCTGGATGATGAAAAGTTAGCACTCGTTTCCCTAAAGTTCAGTTCTGAAAGCAGCGACTCTCATGTCTCGGGTAGTTCGAGTGAAGCGGGCATGGATGGAGGAGAAAACAGGCCGGTTCAAGATGAGAGTGAAAATCAGGTCATGGACATGGATGTAAATGTCACTGTGAAAAGAGTCCGGTTCACTGGGGTCCCGCCATTCTCTACCAATGAAGACCCACGTCCCAAAAGAAGAGGCTGGTACAAAAAACCAGCAGTCTTGCGCTATCCACCTCCCCCACCCCAATATGCTATACAGAAATACACACTGCGACAAGAGGGCGCTACTTTCCACAACAGTTTGCGGGAGAATGAACTCGAAGGCAACAGTACAGCTCCAAAAAGGTCGTCACTTCTTGTACAGTCGGATACAACGAGCACTTCTGGGCACAGGCTGGCTTCCAAATTGCGGGATAAGCTTATTCGATGAAGGATGGGCAGGTATTACGTTGGTATTGGAATTTTTAGGAGACATCTTTCTCTCTATTCTCTACAGCAAGCTGCAAGATCCTTTCGCTAGCAATACAAAGCTGATTAGATATCAACGCATCTGATTCAGAAGCCAATTGACTACCAGATCGCTGAGTCCAGATCACTTTTTGCGATGAGTTTAGCGTTTTATCATCCCGACATGGTTTCAACTCCAAACTCGAAGAACATTCTTCAACAATGCTTGAGGAGGTCCAGCGGGCTTGGTCCGTGACCTGGTAGCTAGTCACTGTCTGACAGCTTGTTAGAACTGATGATGGCATGATCAGGTGATCCGCTGATATTATAGATCACCAATGACGAATATTAAATCTGGCATGGAATCAATTACTATAGTAAAATGAAAGGTGAGATGAGATGACTTTAGCAGGAACAACAGCTTTGAGCAGAAAGAGACATAGAGATGTCCTTCTCGTACTCTTTGAGCGCTTTGCTACCTAAACCAAAGCACTCGCAGAACGTGCTTGAGCCCTCGAGCGAAATCCAGGAACTAATTGCTCTATCCAACGATCCTATAACCATTGACAATGATGAGCAAGAATCAGACACATTTACCGATCGAGCTGTGAATTTTCAAGCATTTTTACCCTTGAGACAAAAATTCCCAGACCTTAAAATACCACTACCTAGTGAGACGGAAGTTCGCGATACTTATGAGCATACGAAAGCCTTTTTTGACACAATTTTGAAAGAAAAACTGAATCCGCAAGGCACCACAACGACGAAAGGCGTAAAAGGCACTGATGGTACTAAGACAATAGAATATAAAAGTGGGAATGACAGCAGTGGCGAGAGGAATCGTGTTTTGAAAATTGTGGATCGGAAGGTCGATCCTTTGCAGCCCAAAATGTTCAAAGTTAAGAAAGTGGTTAAACCGCTCAACGAAGATGAACCTTTTGCTCCCATTTTGCACAGATCAGACGACAGAGCACCTCAGCTCAGTAAAGAAGAGCGAGAAAAGTGGGCGATTCCGTCTGCTATATCAAACTGGAAAAATCCTAATGGTTACGCAATTGCGCTGGATAAAAGAGTGGCCGTCGATGGTAAGTCAAACCGAGGATCTGATCTTCATCATCAAATTAACGACGGGTTCACGGAACTTTCAGAGGCACTGGATACTGCTGAAAAGGATGCCAGGCGAGACGTAAAACTGAGAGCAGAAGCCAAAAGAATGTTAGCGGAGCAGGACGCTCGTGACAAAGAAGAAAAGTTGAGACTTTTGGCTCTCAAAGCTCGTGAAGAAAGAGCAAATGCTGCCAAGAGCCCTGCTGCTTCAATTGGAAACGAAGACGACTCCGTAAGAAACCGGGAAGCTGAGAAGAAGAAACGTCGGTTGCAATTAGAGAAAGACCTAAGACAGTCCAAAATGAGTACAGCTGACCGTCTGAGGGCTTTGGCCGCTAAACAGAACCGTGAAATATCTGAAAAAGTGATTATCGGCGCAGCTAAGGCCTCCGATACGTCTGGCGTCCAGTATGATTCTAGATTTTTTTCCAAAGCAGCGAATGCTAATGCCGCAAGGAGCGCAAACCAAGTGTACGACAATCCTTTATTTGTTCAGACAGGCATTAACACTATGTATCGTCCCAATTTCTCTCAGCTGGCGGATTCTCAACGGACAGAGGATATCACACAGTCTTTGGGTAAACAAGTGTTTGATACTACCTCTGAAAAGAGAGGTCGCGAAGGACCTGTTGAGTTCACAGAGGCGCAAATGGATCAGGAGGAGCCCGCAGCTTCCGAAATGGAACTCGATGCCTCTAGAACGCATCGAGCTACTTGATTTGATATCTATCATCATGTAACTTCTAGGTTTATCTATGCAGGCCGTAGACTATTGCGACGTTTTTTTCCTTCAAAGGAACCTGGTTATCTCAGTTAATCCCGAGCGTCATCTTCGCTCACGCTATCGAAGTGTTCACTCTCTCTGCTGTTTTGAAATACAGCTAGTAGCCTTTCGCTACGTCTCATGGCATGTTGCTCGATCCGCTTGATGGTACCACTTACTTTTACTGCATTCAAAATGATCTCTTCAATGCCTTCAATCTTGTTGATTAGTGTCAAAGCTACTACTACCAGTTCGTAGTCTTCCCGACTGCATCGTATTATCCCAGTCGAAGTTCGATTGGAAAAGTACTTCATTTGAAGCAAAGAGTTCACTTTCCCAACTCCATAGTCACCGAAGTTGTATTGCAGGACTTTTCGCAGCTCTTGTATTATTGTTTTCGTACTGATTTGTGCTGAACTAGCCTGGTGATGTCTTAAAAGGATCTCTCTCCGTGACGAACGTTCTGATGAGCTATTCTCTTGAGGTGCGGTTGGATAAAGTACTTCAAACAAAATATACCGACTTTTAAGGCGCACCATGGTTCGAAAGAAGCTCTAGATATGTATCCAAAATGTGTAGATATTGCCAGGTATTGTTTTCAAGAAATGTTCATAGATCTGTCAAGTTTCGTCGATTTTGAAAGGTTTATAGATGTCAACAATGATATGTAGAGCTTCAGCATGTCAATAAAGATTTGAGAGGAGAAGAAATCGAGGGCAGACTAAAAGGTTTGAAATGTTTTACAATTTGTACTGGAGCGATTATCTAGAGATTTTATACACAGTGAACAGATTAAATTGAAAGCTTCTCTTGTAGAAGTTCAGAAACTTCCTTGACAGCGTTCTCAATCCCGTCTGGCTTGTCACCAACACCTTGGAAAACGTTGGCTTTACCACCAGCCTTACCACCAATATTGCGAGAAATTCTGTCCAACAAGTCGCGACCAACAACACCTTTCTCGAGGGCTTTGTCGGAAATGTAACAACCGTGGGCAACCTTTTCGCTACCGTTCAGCAAATAAATGGTTTTGTCTTGGGCCGAGGTCTTCATGTAAGTGACAGCTTCGGTGATGGCTTTGGCGTTGGTTGGGATATCGATGTACTTGACGAAAAATTGAGCAGATTCGTTTTCTGCGAAAAAGTTCTTGACTTCATCGACGGTCTGCTTGGTTTCCTTCTTAGCACGAGTTCTAAGCTCATCTTTAACAGCTTTTTCAACCTTGGCAAACTTGGTCTTTAGGTCGTTTTTGGCGAGGACAGAAATGTTTAGCTGGCCAAGGTTGACACCGAGTTCCTTTAGTTTCTTCTCCTTCAGAGGCGAGAATGGCAATTTATCAGCGGCTTCAAGCTCTGCGTCGAAGCTAGATGCAATTCTTTGCACTTCATGAGCTTCGGTACCCGAAACTGCAACGATTCTGCGAATACCCTTGGCGATACCACTTTCCTCGGTAATGACAAATTCCTTGATGTCACCGGTCTTGTTGACGTGGGTACCACCGCAGAACTCAACCGAGTACTTCTGCCACTCTTCGCTCGTTGGGTTTGTCAACAAATCGTCAACCGGTTTGCCGACGGACACAACGCGGACAGGATCTGGGTAACTTTCACCGAAGACTGCACGAACGGATGATATTTGCTGAGCCAAATGCAAAGGAACATTTTTGAAGTATACCTGCAGATTGGCTTTGATCTGCTGGCTACACACATCTTCAACTTTTTTCACTTCGTCCAAAGTCAGAGCCTTTTTATGGGAGAAGTCAAACCTCAGTTTTTCTGGGCTGACCAGGGAACCCTTTTGGTCGACTTCGCCTCCGAGCACTTCTTTTAATGCAAAGTTCAAAATGTGGGTACCAGTGTGATTGTTCTTGATAGGGAAACGGCGTAGTTCATCAAAGGAAGCAATGATTTTGTCACCAACTTTGAGTTCACCTTCAGCAACAAACCCGGTGTGGAACACGTAACCGTTATAAAGCTGAACATTTTCTACTTTAAATTCAGTAGAGCCGTCAATCACCAAAGTTCCGACATCGTATTCTTGACCACCTTGCTCAGCGTAGAAACAGGTTTGGTCAAGAATCACACCATATTGATTGCCCACTTCGCCGGTACTAGAAACAAAGTTTTCACCATCGTAGATCTTCAAGACCGTAGCCTCCACGTTGGCAGAGGTATACTTTGGAGAGTCATCAGTCTTAGCAACGCTTTCTGAATTCAAAGTTGAGAGCCCGTGAACATCTAGCTTGATCAAGTCCGAAGCGCTCTTTTTACCGCCCTTTTTAGAAGCCTCGTAAGACTCCTGTTTAGCCTTCTCGAAGCCAGGACCGTCAATTTTCAAACCCTGTTCTTCGGCCATCAGTTCCGTCAAATCGACGGGGAAACCGTAGGTGTCGTATAGTCTCCAGACTTGAAGACCATCCAACGTCTTGGCCTCAGTTTCCAAGGCGGTCTGGGCGTACTTTTCAAATAATTTTTCACCTCTGTCTAGAGTCTTGGCGAAAGAAGCCTCCTCTTCATCCAAAATTTCGAACAAATAGCTTGGATCTTTTGCAATTTCAGGGAACATACTTTTTGTTTGTTCTATCAAAGTGGGAGCCAAAGTAGAGAAGAAGTTACCAATTGGGTAGTTCAAATATTTACGCGCGTAACGAGCACCTCTTCTCAAGATACGTCTCAGCACGTAACCTCTTCCCTCATTGTTTGGCACACCACCATCAGCCAACGCGAACATTAGCGTACGTACGTGATCGGCCAAGACTCTATAAGCTGTGTCAACACCGTCGACATCTTCAGCTCCGAACTTTCCGGCGTAGCCTCTAGCGCCTGTGATTTCTTGAATACGAGCAAACAGCGGCTGGAACACGTCAGTGTCGTAGTTGGATCTAACATCTTGCAAAACAGACACAAGTCTCTCGAAACCCATTCCGGTATCAATGTGTTTGGCGGGCAAAGGTCTCAATTTCCCGTTCTGTTCTCTGTTGTACTGGATGAAAACGATGTTCCAGATTTCCAAAACGTCCGGGTCATCCATATTGACCAAGGACGACGCATTTCTGCCTCCGATACGGTCGTAGTGAATCTCAGAACAAGGACCACATGGACCTTGTTCGCCCATTTCCCAGAAATTGTCCTTTGTGTCACCGGTCAAGATGTGGTCGTCTAGAACCCCAACTTGGCGCCAGAAGTCGCGCGCTTCGGTGTCTGCTTCCAGTCCCTGTTTTGCATCACCTTCAAAATAGGTCACATAGAGTCTGTCCGCTGGAATTTCGTATACTTTGGTAAGCAACTCCCATGCGTATGCAATAGCTTCTTTTTTGAAATAATCGCCAAAAGACCAGTTCCCAAGCATTTCGAAGAAGGTGTGGTGGTAAGAGTCTCTTCCGACGTCTTCCAAATCGTTATGTTTACCACCAGCTCTAATACATTTTTGCGAGTTCATCGCACATTTCAAGTTATAGAAATCGGAAGATGGATCCACCGTACCCAAAAAAATGGGCTTGTATTGATTCATACCGGCATTAGCAAACAGCAGCGTAGGGTCATCATATGGCACAACTGGGGAAGAAGCAACAAACTTATGGCTACGTTGACTGAAAAAATCCAAAAATGTGGAACGAACGTTAGTTGCAGTCCATTTTTGCTTGTCACCGACAGTCATTTTGGCTCTGGTAAAGGAAAACCGGGTTAAGCTCTTGCGCAGCACTTTTCAAACACCTCGGGGCGGTTCAAACCGTGAACTGGGGTCTCTTTATCTCGGAAGATCCTTATGGTTTTCCCAGTATCGGTGATGAGATAAAAGGAAGATTTTGATATTTTCGCTATATTGAATAGTAAATTTTCGTCAAGAGTGATGAGCTGGTGACGTGAAAGGAAAAGGCTACGAGCAACCGATATGGAAGTATAAGCCTTAAGAGGAGGCTGATAGGAATCATGCTTTGGTATCTTTGGATGGACTTCTTTTATCTTGATGCAAGAGTGAAATCTGTATCGGTTTTCTTCGGTTAATTTTGGGAGCTCAGAAGCACTGAAGTGGGTGTTAGCTAAATTTCGAGACGCAGAACGGTTTTGAGTGTATAACAGCTTGACTCTAAGGCTCCATCTTTTATTGTAGATATTGTTTTGATGAGAATGTTGTGCTATTGTGAGAATTGTATCACTTTTTACTATCGTGACGGCGCCATATTCAATAACGTTAACAAGACAGGTATAACCTGGTGAAAGCAGAGTGGGTTGAAATCTGCATTGGTGATTGACCAAGAGGAAGAGATCTTTGAAAGTCCAGCGTAAGTAGCTTTGCCAAAGGAGAAAGAAGTTTGATGTATGCGGAGAAAAGTAAGCTGCGGCGCCTAAGGAAATTGTGATCGTGCTATTTTTTGAGGGCTTTCTTCATCATCAACAGAGCAAAAGCAGTTCATGGCCTCAATCGCATCACTAATCGTACATTGTACTGCTCTAATGCAAAGTTTCTGGTAGCTAAAGCTAAAACCATGTTGAAACCAGCAAGAATAGCATCCCACGTGACCGACGTCAGCGACAGATATTTAAATGGAAATAGTTGGAGCTTTACAATCGGCATGGAGTTTTAAGCCGACCACAGCTCTTAGACATTCATCTTGGGCTATTTCCTTTGCTGTATGGTGCAGCTATAGTCAGTCGAATTCCTTCACAGATGATGAACCTCTATTCCAACATTTCCATCTTACACATTGAAGACCCTCTCGAGAGCAAACCAATGCAAAAACCTTGTCATTTATTCCCTTTAGATCTTCACAATTGAGCACTTAACTCGATCACTTCAAGAATCAATGCGGTATTCTCATTTTACCAAATTGTATTAAATGTTCAAATGTCTCACAACAATGAGGCAAGCAAACATTCTTAATGCTCATAATCGTACTTAAATGTATCCAAAATATGCGTTGTATCTTTTAAACCTTTAACATCGTACTATTTATCGTGTCGCACCTTGATCTCTCGCCGTGTAACGCTACATGAGCTTCGAAATTTGGCGCCTATTACACTTGAATCAGCATAGCTGAGAATGATCGATGTTGTAAAATAAACAATAACACATTGAACCTGAGCATCAAGATGTTTGGGTCCATCTTTCTGATACTTCTTGGTGTCTTCCATGTAAGTGGATTGACCACCATAACTTTCCCGCACTCTTCGTCTGGCCAGACATTACGGGCTTGGAACACTTTAGTCAAATTAGTGGATGATCGAAACGTCTTGCAGCAATTGTATTTCGAAATTGCAGGAGTTGCGGATGATTCAGATGACTGGGATGGAGCTGATGATTCTGCTCAATTTTCGGACCGCATAGTGGATGTTTTATATTCCTACAACTCTGATTTGGCGGGTCTCTTTCCTTTGCATTTCGCAAGCGAACCGGGGTTCAGTTCAAATACGTCAAATGAAAACTTCTTTATACTCAATGACAAAAAATTTCAATCACCCGACGATCTTTTCTATCTCAAGAGCTCTGATCTCGCTGCCCAAAAATTAACGATTGAGAGTGAAATAACAAGTCCGGAGGACGTCATTCTCGGGAGTAATGAAAACGCTCCTCTTATTCAATTTTACGGATGCGATCGTGTCTCAAGTTGGGAATCATTTAATAGAAACCTGCTCACAGAGTGCCAGTCTGGGAAAATAAGGTTTTTGTGGAGAAGTACGTGTCCAAACGACCAAATTTTGGATTTCGTGCCTTCTGCTGTAGCATTAACGGTTAAAAATTCACAATGGGACAAACCTGTCGAACTTCCCTTGGAGGTGCCCGAATCCTTCAGAGACAACGAGTACTATGCACAGCAAGTCAATGATGCGAAGTTGAGTGATCTCGACAAAAAAGTAACATCTGCTATCTGTGACCTCTACGAAGAGACTAAGGACTTCTCAAAGACTTTAAAATACATGAAACAAGTGGTTGACAATTTTCCTGCACTAGCCCAAAAATTGACAAAATTACAAGTCTCGGACACGAAGCTCGTCGAAGCCCTGAATAAGACAACTGAAAATGGTATTGATCATACTATGCTCGGCTTTTATATCAATGGTCAGTATCACAAACTCTCGAATTTGGATAAAGTCTCTGTTGTAGAAGCTGTGACAGCAGAACTGACTCGTATTGACCTAATAAGGAAACTACTGCAGGATTATGAAGGTTTGAACGACAAAGAATCTACAACTGTAGCCAAGGATCTCGTACAGAAATTTTCTACTCACTCGCTGGCTACTCTTCAAAACTCGCAGCCCGCCAAATATGATTTACATCGCGTACCCGGCTTTTCGGAAAGCGTTATCTACTTCAATGACATTGAGAATGGTGCAGTTTACAAAGAAAAGCTAAGTGACAATATTGGCGAGTTTTTCAAGCAGTCAGAATTCGGTCACATACCGGCTTATAGGGAAAACTGGAATGAAGTTGTCTTTGTTATAAACTTATCCGAACTCGAGTCGAAGGACACATTGGAAGCTTTACAAGGATTACTCAGAGCAGTATCAGTTGTCGAAAACGGACACCCTCAGAGAATTGGTTTTCTTCCCATGGTAACCAGCTGTCAAGACAATGGTTTACTTCGCAGGATATATGAGTTAAAAAGTAAAAGTTTGAAAAGGCTTACAAACTACCTGCAAGAATTGTCTGTCGGAACCGGAGTTAGATCTAGTGAATATAAAAATCTTCCTCCAGTGTTGGATATTTTGCATGCCAAGTTGAAGTTGAAGAATTCATCCATCATCATCAATGGCGAAATATATCCCTTCAAAAGCAACCTATGGAACTATATGATAGCCAAAGTGATAAAAAAAGATGTTTCGTACATCAAGGATGAGTTGCGCCGTATCAATGCTGCTGGTGTTCTTACTGCCAGAGAAATACTACACAGAAGGTCTTTCACCGAGAGAAATCTAAAGCTCGCACCAGACTACTTTGAGGATGCAACATACTTTGTTACCAATACGACAGTTTTAAAGAAATTAGGAACAAGACTACTTGAATTCACAAAGAGCAGGGATCATAATGTACTGCATACCATTTCTATCGTTGATGACTTCAATACTCCATTAGCGCTCAGAAGACTGCTTAACGCTTCAAAAGTGGGACTTTTGGGGGTAAGGATTAGAGCCATACACACGGGTGTGGAAACAAAACAATGGAACAAGGTTCGACAACTAGTGGAGAATTATTCCTTCACTAATATCGAAAAGATTATCTCCACCATAAAAGCGAAAAGTGCAATCAATGTTATCGATCATGCAGTTTTCAACGCGTGGATATTTGAGCTGCCATACGATAAATCTGTCAGAAACTCATTCATGACAATCAATGGAAGATTCGTACAGTTTGAAGAAGATGAAGTGCCTTCTACAAACGAATATGAAATGATTTTGCAGCGCGAAGCACTACGTGTCCTTGATGCCACCCAAGCGCTGCAGGACATCTTTCCTCACTTTTTAGACACAAGCATAGATTCTGATCTGATTGAAATGGTATCAAGTGTCTTAACGAAATTGTTTTACGATGGGCAGCGTTTTTACAATAATGGCATTGATTACACCGCGGAAGGCTCATTATCCCGAATTGATTTGGAAGAGTTTGTGAATTTTGCTGCTTACAATTCTTTTCAGCATTCTTCGGACGTCAAAAAAGTTGATATCACACTGATCGTTGATCCCCTTGAAGAAAGAACGCAGAAACTTTTGACGCTGGTCTCTGAATTACAGGGATTAGATTTCATAAACATTCGTCTACATTTTCTGCCAACGATGGATCTGAAACTTTTTCCAATTCATAGGTTCTGGTTTGAAATCAGCGATCTGACTCCAGAAATCGAAGAGCCTGGCAAATATTATGTTGACATTGAACGTCCATTACACTGGCACCTTGGTCCACTAAAGGAAGGAAGTGCAGAGTTTGAATATGCTATACTCGAAATAAATGCATTCGACGACGCGGCAGTTCCCTCAAAAGGTCTCGTTGAAGGTAAAGGAAATGTCTGTCTTCAGTTAGTTAACAGAGAAAACAAAGTTATCGATAAAACCTTTACATCAACCACGTTCGGATACGGCCAACTGAGAATTCACAACCTGGGAGGGCATTATCGAATTGAAAGCTGTTCCGAGAACCTTAAGGTGACTTCGTTCTCGTTTGACGCCCATTCGAATTACGCACCTGCCAAGTCGTTTGACGTCACCAGCTTCTCTCCTTTGCGCGCTTACGTCAAAATAAAAGACGAGGAGAATTTTCAAACAACTGAAAGTCTTGACGTTGTGAGGAGCTCGGTTGACATTTTCTCAATTGTTGAAAATCAGGATGAAGAGAATGCACTTAAAGGCTTAATCGCCAGCATCCTCAACTCAAATTTGGAAAATGGCATTAGGTTGTGGGTCTTGACAGGTGAACCACCTTCAATTGATTTACTTCAATTTCTGAACGATGTGTCCAGGAAGTTTGGAAGTCGTATCAAATTCGAATTCATAAAATATGACTGGCCGCGTTGGTTAAGACCACAACGTTTCACCGAAGATGAACTTGTGGCCGTAAAGGTCTTGATGCTGGATTATGTTTTCCCAGGTGAAGTCGATAAACTCATGTACATGGAGCCGGGTACCAGACTTGAAGATCTCAAAGCCTTATGGGAATTTAAATTCGACACAACTTTTTGCCTGCCCCGTGCGTACCATTCAGATGGCATACCGTATTGGAAGGAGGGCTATTGGCAGACTTTCTTGAGCAAACACAATCTGAAATTCCATGCAATTGATCCGGTCTTCATTGTGAACCTTACCAAGTACAGGAATGATCATGTTGGTGAAAAAATGCGGATCCATTACCAACGCCTCTCTGCTGGCATCAACTTTTTGGCAAAAATAGATCAGGACTTGATAAACGATATGCAGCCGAAAGTCCCAATATCAACGATGAGAAGGAGCCTAGTTGCACAAAAAGTTACTCAGCGAGACTGGGATGATGAAAATATTGAATCATTATACAGGCAACTGATAGAGGATGACGCTGCACCAGTGAATCAAAACGATTTTGATCATGATGAGCTGTAAGTCCTCGCGAAGCTCCAAGTAAGCTGGGACATTAATACTCATCTATTTACGAACAATGGCTGACTGGACACAAGACGTGGAGAAGTGCTTAAAGTTGGCTAACGTGGATTGTCTGCGAAGCTGCAAGAAGGTATAATTTCACCACCACAACATGAGTAGAGTCCGAGCCAATAATCAATACCCATACCTCGAGTTTAAACCTAGGCTCAGATCCGAGTACTTCGGACGCGATATTCATCTTGCGTCGGAATCTTATAAAGTGACCACAATTGATGAATTATTTGACAAGATGCTATGAAAGTTGAATGATGATCAGATGAATCAAACTTGATCAGCGGTTGAGTTCTACCCGTAACGGTTAACGAAGTTGGGCACCCAATGCTTGTTCACACGTAACTCTGCACTCGTCATGAACAACTTAAAGACTGCTGGTGGCTCGAACAAAAGGGTGCTAGATGAAATCACTTCAACAACAGAGGAAACCCAATCTAGTGAGAACTCATTCTTGGAGCCTAAAAGACTAGCTTGTTCCAACTGTCGACGTCGAAGGAAAAAATGTGACCTGAAATTCCCGTGTGGGAATTGTTCAAAGCTGAACTTAGAGTGCAACGTCAATATGGAAGATATGAGAAAAAGACGGCACACGGCGAGTTATGTGGGCTCTTTGGAATCTCACGTTGCCTCATTGGAAACAAAACTACGAAATCTAACCGATACCCTTGCGTCTATAAGCGGTTCTAATCTTTCCAAAGTTGGTTCGAACGCCACGAAAAATGGCCCTGGTCTTTCTTTCATGGGTAACATTTCAGAGGATTTGTTAAATGGTTGTAGCACCAAAAACATTCCGATTTCTGAAGTCAATAATCTAAGCTCCTTGAATGATGATAGCTTGCGCAAGAAAGGGTTTGTAAAAGGAAGCATCTATCCCGAGGGACCTGCAAGCTACAAGCCAAATAGATCCGATCACTCTGTAATCAAACCGAAGAACAGAATAGCAGATTTGAAAACCACTGTGATTGTACGAACAAGCGGTGAAGATGGAAGAGCTCTCAATGCCAACGCACAAATTTTAAAAAGTCTATCTAACTTTTACGTTTGTCTTTATCCCGGTCATTTCGTATTTGTTCATCGGGAAAGTTTCCTGTACGGCTTCTTCAATCACAGTGACGATAACTACGACAGTTCTCAATACTGCTCCGAAGAGCTCATTTATGCTGTGGCAGCGATTGGGGCCAGATTAACGCCTGATTTACGAAATCTTGCAAAAACTTACTATCAAAAAGCAAAAGAGAAACTCTTGATGATCGTTTTCAGCGAGCATAGTATAGCCAAGATTACAACTGTTCAGGCACTTTTGTGTTTAGCGTTTTATGAGCTGGGCAATGGCCAAAACCAATTGGCTTGGTATTTTTCAGGGCTTGCCATTCGGGTTGGACACGATATGGGTTTTCAATTGGATCCTAGGGTGTGGGTGACAGATGAATCAAGTTCTAATGAGCTCTCTCAAAGTGAACTTGAAATAAGAAGTCGAATTTACTGGGGTTGTTACATTGCCGATCATTTTATATGCCTCTTGCTGGGCCGCACCTCAACGCTGAGTGTATCGAACTCCACCATTCCTGAAAGCGATGAATTACCAGAAGTTCACGGTACAGAGGAATTTCGATTTGATAGTAAACACGTTTTACAGGTCTCACTACCACTGAAAAATTTGGTAATCCTTTCGAGAATAGTGCAGGTCTTTACGGCCAAAATATTTATTGAGCCGAGCAGTACGTCGCATCGTATCGAATATCTTATCAAATTTAACCTTAGGGTTTACAATTGGCGACAGTCATTGCCTCATTTTTTGAAATGGTCCAAAAACCTGATTAAAGACCTAGACAGGTCCACGGATCCTACCATCTGCTATTTTTGGTACCATTACTACATTGTACTTTTGACATTCAACAAACCATTCATGGAAGATTGTAAAGAGGCTAAAACACTTGTTTTAGAAGTACTTGGAGAAGTCAAGACTTTATTGTCTAATTTTCAAGTTAAGTTTGGCAACTACGAAAAAGGTGGTATCTACCAATTGTACAGTTGCCTTCTATCGTTAGCGTGCTCTCGAAAATTGTCCAACATGTCACTTCCAGCGCAGGCGACACTTACTGTGGAACCCGCGAAAAGGGATTTGAAGTTTTTCACAGACGTTTTCCAACAATTTGGCGTAAGTTACGATTTGCCGCGGAAACTTGACGAAGAGCCCGACTTGGAGGTGGAAAACGATCCAACTTCTATCAACCAGTTGAACAATTTGGCGTACACACATGATTTTTCCTTAAGCGACGAGATCGACGATCTAATCAAACAAGTATTTGGGTTTGAAAGCTGGTCTCTGAACACTGGCCATTCAGTGTAAGTAGTTTTCGGTGTTGAGACTGGTTTTGATTTTTCAAGCTTTGTAGTTGAGGCGAGCGTTAGAGAGCTGAGAGAAGAGTACATGAGATACAATGGTGTGTTAAGTTTTTAGATAAATGTGATGAAAAAATAGAATGCTTGCAAACACGTTGAAAAGCTTGAACTATAGTCCGATTTTCAGTACTGAAGAGCTGAGGCTATCGTTGTGAACCCCTGAGCTGGGAGTTTTTTACCCATACATATTGTTTAATTCCTGTACCTACTTATATCCTCTATGTCGTTACTTTGGCTTTCTTATAGCTCAGTAAACATATGAGCTTAGATTTATATTATATACGCCTTGTTGACCCCCTCCTGCTTTGCTAGAGATACCAAGACAGACTTTGTCTAATTACGAGGACCGTAAGTTAGACTCAACGTAACAATTCCATTTGGTAGGCTCCGTATACCGCTGTTGAACTCCACGCACCCTTCAGAAAAAATTGTCATTGCAACGAAACCGCGAAGTTCATTTTTCGCAACAAGTATCTTTTTTTTTAAGTTCCCCTTTGAGATCAGCGTTTTTTTCGAATGGGCAGCTGTCCCTACGAGCCGCGCATATCTTTACGCTCTGGCAGAAAGTTTTGCGGATTCCAATTTGGATACCTCGTTGCAAAGAGAAGTAGGTTGCGCTCTGACACTTCTTTTTTCAAGATAATTGATCCCGGATATGCACTCTCTTGATCATCTCGAGGGCTACCATCGAGACTTCGACCGGCTGCTCCTTCAGAACTAATCTTCTCATAGATCTACATTCCGCAAATAATGCTCGCAATAACCTCAACTTCTAGAGTATTACGGAACCACTGCCGACAGCTAATATCCACGTTAAGACTTGAAAGATGTGGAAAGGCTGTCTGAGCAGCTTTCACGTCGGTGATTTTATTGAAGAACGCCAACGTATCTTTCTTCTTTTCTAATCAGATATGAATTGTCTTTCGGTTTCTTGTGATCTGTGAAAGCAATGCTTCCAATTGTCTCATTCCCAAGACATACCAAGAAGCCGGCGAGTATATTCTTCATACGTTCAGGAAGCCAGGTGTGATTGTTGGGTATAATGAAGTTAGGGCTTTCCAATTGCATTATCATGGTATTGAGCACCATACGATGTACTGACAACTCAAAAAGTATGTTGGTGTGCTTTTCTACTATTAAGGAGTATCATAGTAAGGCTATTTGAGGGCATTCGTAGTAGTTTACGGGCAGAGCTGACTATTCCCATGAATATAAGCAACACTACTTCTTTCTATCCAAGAACAGCCCTGAGACAGCTCATAAATTCGTCATGATCAGCTATTACAGGCCTTTTTTGAGCGTTGACCATTCTTACTTGATGTTCTGGAGATCGAATTGTATCCGATGAGTTAGTTGTTATATTAGCATTTCAAGTGAAAGACTGGGTGTCTGGGTCTTCAAGCACAAGTCTTACTCGTAATGTTTTAAGCACAGAGGATTCGAGCCCTTATTTCATGATGTCACGACGGAAATGTCATTGAGATTGCAACCACCCAGACATTTAGTTAAGAGACCCAGACATCCACGAGATCCTGACATCCACCCACCCAGACACCTGAGAATCCTGACATCCGGCCACCCAGACATTTATTTTCACCACCCACACACCTGTACATCCAGTCACCCAGCCACCCAGACATTATGCTTAAACACCCACACACCTGTACATCCGGACATTCGTCCACCCAGTCATCCCGCCCCGTTTCTTTTTTCCTTCTTTACCGTCTTTGCGACCCTTCCATCTGTTACCCGGCCCGCCCCTTCCAATTGCCTCCGCCCCGATGTTTCTTTTTTTTTGGTAGGTCTGTTCTTTTGGCTCATTTCCCCGGAAAAAAGCAACTCCTCCCACTTCTTTTGGTCGCTAGCCACGAGCAACAATCGGGAGTCCCAGGATACGAAATATCACTCATCACAGTATCTCTACCGGCAATATATAAAAATGCAAAAGCGATGAGATGAGATGAGATGAGATGAGATGAAGCCGTTACAAGAATAACTTCGTTCTTCTTACTCAGCAATAGAAAAGCATTGCAAGCTCTTAAAGCTCTGAAAGCCTGAGTATATATACGTACAATTAGTGAAGTCTAGCGTACCATCTTTTCAAGTGTGTTTTTTGACAGCTTACCAATAGGTTTCGCACTCGAGAAACAGACACAACAAGATCTATTCGAAAGCGGTACTTTGGAAGTGTTTCTTTCCCGCTGCATAGAATTTGACTATACTTCATACTGGCATCATGGAGATCAATTCGCCTCAGCCAGAACATGCTCAATTGGTTGGGTCCCGGGTGCACCCCAAGACGGCCGCTTCCGGCCGTCTTTTAGCAGCCCTACACCAACAGGTGGTTAGTGCCACCAATGCGGCCAGCAGACCCGGACCCGGGTCGATTGATGCGGCTTTGTTGGAGCCTGCCATCGTGGAAAACCAGCTCATCCCATCTCCACCATTGTCGCCCAAATTGGTGGCTCAGGATATCAACGACTCGTTTGAAAACGACTCCAAGACCCTGGCTCACGAAGAAGACTACGATTCGCTACTCGTGAGCCCGATCAGTGACGCCCAGGTATCACCCAGACGATACCGTGCAGCAACGCTTGGGTTCCTGGCCCAGTACCGGTGCATAGATCTGTCAAGGTCCCACAAACGGTATCCAGGATCCTCTAATTACAAAACAGCTCGCAGAACCCGCAATTACACATTTTCCCCCGCTGGAGCAGCTTCTCACAATTCCGGAAACTCCGATTTCGAGAGATCGTACCGCACGCGGCGTGTCACTGGCAACATGGCCTCTCAATCGGGTTCAGCCCTACGTCGCCCTGGAAATTTAGAGCTTTCTCGTGATTCCACACCAGTCATTTCAAGACCCTCAACACCTACAAACAGACATCGCAAAACCGCACAGGTATCTTCGCCATTAGCTTCTGCTGCAGCAGTATCTGCCCCAAACATGAGTTGGGAGCGTTTACCAGACTACAGTCCGCCAATATCGTTGCTACCTAACAACAACAAGTGTCTGAAAGTTGAATGGAAGGGTTCATCCATGGATCTTTCTGACGATCTTCTTAAGGACCATCTACATCCAGCAGAGTTGCAATTGGCTCAAATACTAAGGCTGCCATGCGACTTATACCTGGACTCCAAGCGCAGACTTTTCTTAGAAAAAATGCATCGTTTGAAGCAAGGGTTACCGTTCAGAAGAACTGATGCTCAAAAGGCATGTAGGATTGACGTGAATAAAGCGTCCAGACTTTTTGCAGCCTATGAGAAAATTGGATGGTTGCAAGATGACAAATTCGAAAAGTTTCTATGAACCAGCGAAGTTAGCTTTCGGTTCAGGGTATATGGAACACTGGCATTTTATTTTTTGGTAATGATTTTTGGTAATATCTCGGGCAATTTTTTATGGTACAGGGACAAACAACGGTGATCCAGTTGGGAGAAGCTAGGTTTCACCGTAATCTGGAAAGTTTTAATAACTTGATTCATTTCAAGAACTTTTTATTACATTTTTTATACATGTATATGTATGTTTCAACTTCTTTTTTCCAGCTTTTGAAGCAAAGAAGAATCTAATACTATTCTTTTGATAAAATCTGTTGTTGTAGTGTTGCGGGCCAGCCCATTCATATTTTTTTTTCAGTCCTCAATTTCCTCGTAGCGCGCCAACAGTTTCTTCTTGTATTCTTGCATGTCATTATCCCACAGATCTGCGGCCACTGCGTTTAGAGGAGAGCTATTGTTGGGTTCTTCCAACAACGATTGCAGTGATAGCAGGATTGTCTGAACGTTGTACACTGCAGACCATTGATCTTTCAAAATGTCCAAACAGATGTTTCCGCTCATATCTACGTTTGGATGCCACATAGGACTCACAAACCGAACTTTTGGCGCCGTGTATGGGTACGTCTGTGCAAACTCTAAAGCGATCTTGAACTTTAAATCCTCATATGGTGTTCCCTCGGGCCCCGTAACAATACCACTCCATTTGGTCAAATCCTCTTCGCTTTCAGGGAAAGCGCTCACCCCAGGAGAAGGTGACATCATAAGTTGCACCAATTCGCTTTGTAGTCTTTTCACTACCGAATGGCCCTCTGGAACCTTAGTTCTCCCATTGTTTTCCATTTGAAAAGACGTTGTTGGCTGAGTCAGGTTGAGTCACACAAAAATCCACCGATCCTCGAGTTTACCTCTACTTCTGGATCCTTTTCGAGCGATGAGCTCTTGATCAAGTTTCTCGTGGTAGTTCTAATTCGTTATGGCCAACAAACAAACAGCACACAAGTAAAATACAGATAGTCATAGGTCATGTGATCAAGGTCACATGTTCCGGCTACTTTTTAGTCATGTGATCTTTGGGTGTATGGGTGGTAAATGTCATCTGGGTTCGGTAGCGCGTTGTAACGCGGACAAGTCGGGCGAATTGACTGGTAGTTCGTCATCTGGTAGATGCGAAGTTAGTAGCGTAGAATCGTGGTCCGAATAGTGGTTTTTAGGATTTGGTTGAGACTCCTCGTTTGCCAAAAGCTCCTGAAGCTCCAAACGCGTGTTTTGAGCAAGATATTGGGTTCTTGAATGTAACAACGGAGAGTCTTCTTTTTCAGGTGCGGCCACAAGACTGTGAATATGATGGGAAGAGCACTTGTCATTAGATTCGAGGACCAGCCCGCGAACCTGCGACACCACGAACCGGAGACTTTCGTTAATCGGGGTCAACGAACGCCAGATTGCACGTTGTTCCTCGTTTGTTGCAACGTTCTCGTCGGCAAACATTGCCATAACTAGCCGTTTGTATTTTTGTATTTGCCACAATAGTCTCTGGGAGCGGTGCAATTCGTCCCTGAGCTGTTTGTGTTGTTGTAGTTTGGAGCGCAATTCTTGAAGTTTGTTCTCCACGCTAGCCACCATTTCGTTTTCTTCTGCAGATTCTGAGGTGCTTTGCAGCACCAGCGAGTCGTGATGTCGGAGACGAAACGACCCGTTTTCTATCAATGATTGTGGAATTTGTAGCACGTTCCGTAATATGTACAATTCCAGTTTGTCAAAGCTTCTGTCCACGGAATGCTCCCATAAAGTCTCCACTTTCGCAATCCCCACGCGAATCTCCTCCGTGTAGTCGTGGCCACCCACAAAATTGCGTTCTAACAAGTATTTTTCCATCGCCTGTGTGCATTTATACATCAACTCATTAACCGCGTTTATAATGTCGTCTACCAAAGAAATAGGCGGGTAGCCCAGATGTTCCGTGAGTAGAAGCGTCGTGCGCATCGTGGGCGCCGTCATGGTCTCTAAGGAGCTGAGAAACGGTGGAAACGAAAGGATGTGGATGAGAAAGCTGCGATCAAACTAGTCGTGTTGTTTGCATTAGTTCAGGATGTGATGCATATAGAGCATTTCGATATTAATTTAAGAATGTCGTTATTAGTGACGGTGTTAGGTAAGCAAACCTTTCATACGTCACGTGATACTAAAATCTATGCTAGTCAAAGAACGTTTAAGGTTTAACTAACGGTGCGTGGTCCCGAATGGACTATAGATATAATCATGTCAGACTGTATTTTTAAAAGCCTGATATTCCCTCTTAGTTCGTCAAACTTCTTGTTTTCCTTGTTTTTCTTTTCAGTCTCTCGTCAGTTTGACTTCTTTAGCTCATCTCTCTATCACCTAATGCAAATGTGCTTATTACCACTATACATGTATTTGTACAATCACTTGACAAAAATGATTACTCGCTATCGCTCGAGTCGCCACTGCTGCTGCTAGAGTTGCTCTCGTACACGATCTCCTCTCCATTGTCTTCTTTTACTCTCTTGGAAAGCTCAAGATCCTTGTGGCTCGCCTTGTTTTCCGTCGAGACTTCATCATCAAAAATGATTTTTTTATTGGACACAACGGGCAAGTTTTCAGCTTGAGAACGGTTTTGTTGGCCCGGCACTTCGTCTTGAAGCAACGAGCCTTCGAGCGATATCACTTTCCCTGTCGTGTAAACGTTTCTCACCGTGAATTTTAGCTTGCCATCCAGCTGTTGCCCGTTTTCATCCACCCAGTGGCCAAGCGATCTTGGTTGTTCCGCATCACCGTCATTTCCACCTTCTTCGGATCCATTGATGTCCTCATTGTGTATAAAAGTCCATTCCGGTGGAATTGTAGTCTTTTTTATGCTTGCATTGAAGGCATCGTGGATCAGAAGACCGATATGGGATGGAGATTGTATGAAAACCCAACCCTCAATTACATTGCCCACTTGAGGTTGCCATACGTACAGATCTACGCTGCACCATGCAAATCCAAAAGGTGTGTCAGCACTCACTTTGATTAGTTTATGTTCGGACAACTCATCATCTGGACTCGCATCTTTAATTTCAAGATTCTGGTACCCCAGCACAACACCACCCACATCACTGCTGTACTTCATTATCATTGGGTTCAAATGCTGTTTCTTAATGCCTTTGTTGGGCTCTCCCATATATGTAGGCGCCAGCGAAACATACATCGATACGGGCACACGGACGATGCATTTCGATGTACCGGTGGTTTCATCTAAAGGATTTTTGAGCGCTTTCTTATGCCTCTTTACAAATGCCACATTTCTCTGCTGTTCTGAAGACCTTTTCGCGCTTGACATGGCGTCCTCCTGGTTGAAGGCTAGAATGCATCTTTCAGCTATGGTACCAAAGCGATGCGATGCGATGAGCTTAACATTTAATTTTCAGAAAATTTTCTATCATTCTGTTTTTTCGTGTCGTTTTCTTGATATTTGTTAAATTAGTCGTCTTCCGAGTTTCCTACCGTAAACTCAAGGACCAGCGGGCCTTCTCATTGGAAACATCGGGTTTGTACGTTACAGCTAGGGTTTGAAAAGCATCTTCTGACTGATTCTGTCTTGAAGGAACTATAGAGCTGGTTGTGTATGTTGGAGAAAAGGTAAGGATCACCAAAATTTGAGCGCTCCTGGCACGTAAAAGAGGATCACTCGCGGGTTAAGGAAACTCGAAGGGGAAATAAAAATGCTGAGAGGGGTCATCTCTCAACAGTTCTTAACACACACACATTTAAATCGGTCTCGAGCACGTGACCAGAGTTTCCCTCCTGTCTACGATGATAACTACATATAAGATAATATATACAGAGTAGTGTTCTATGATCACATCAGAGCGTGGAAACCACAACTTTGATCCAATTTCGTCTGAATGTCCGTTTTCAGCGGCATGTCCCACTCCCCGTCATTTCACCTCCCATCACTCCAAACTTCTGTCTATATCCAAGCTCAAGTGTCAGTTAAACTCAATACCATTAATTTCGACATAATCATAAAATCTACATATTCCGTATATCCTTCAATGATTGTCAATCTTCTCTTTGATTTTGTTTTCCGCCTTTGAACCTTGACCCGATCCCAAAACGCTGCTGGCAATACCACCGACAGTTCCAAGATGCAGTTTGTTACCGGCGTCTGCTCCCAAGACCGATCCGGCAATGGAGCCAACGAGGTTGCCTTTGTCGTGAGATTCTGCGTTTTTGTCAGGCATTTTAAAAGTATTTGGTTGGATATGAAGACCCTGCTTGATTGAAACTGGGGATCTACATGCTGTCGAGGGTCTGCGCTTCCCTTTATATAGTCCAGTAGCATTTAATTTAAAGTTGCTGCTGCCGAGAGACCTCGTCGATGGTGATATGGGCCTGCGATCGAGAGCAATGAGACTCCTGGAAAACAAGATAGAGCGTCGAGGCTTTCAAATATAATACGAAATGTAATGGTAAGTAGTGGAATGGTTTAGATATCGATCGGAAACTTCAGACGTTTCAAGAACGCATATCACGTGATGAGTGTCACTTTTATGTAAATCCCATTTCTTGGCGCTGGCTTGCGTAGTCGGGCGATTATCAGCATTTTGAGCATTTTGTTCGGAAAGCTCAGTGGCGTGCAAACACTCAAAATTGATTGAGATTCAGAACATGAAAACGAATTTCTGACTTAACCTGACAAAGTGACAGACCATTCCTGACTTTAATGTAGAGCCCCAAAATTGGCGTCTGAGACAAACCGAACTGGAAACACCAGGGCTACTAACAACAGGACCAGCACCCTAAAATCGTAGCTTGGCAGTATCTGAAAAGCCATTTTTGTCAAGTCGATGGAAATTATATACCACGTGATCATAAATACATCAATCACCCAAGACGAATTTCAACTTTAAGGCATAAAATTTTTTCATAGCGTAGTTAAACTCATCTCATCGCATCTCATCTCATCGATCCAATACTTTGACAACGTTTTCCATTCAAAACGCTTGAGAAATCAACTGTTATAGCTCCAACACTGCTTGTTACTGCTATCAGTTAACATTGGAGGCGCTTGAAGGGTTAAGCAGCTTTTTCTGGCGCTTTTTTTCGTTGATTTTTCATAGTTTTTAGTCTCATTTCGCATTACCACTACTGTCACCGCCATAACACGACATGGATATCTCGAAACCTGTTGGCTCCGAGATCACATCGGTCGATTTTGGTGTGATGTCCACACAGGACATTCGGAACGTTTCTGCGATGCAAATTACAAATCCAACGGTTCTGGACAACTTGGGTCATCCTATTTCTGGAGGGTTGTACGATCTGTCGTTGGGTGCTTTTTTGCGTAATCTATGTGCCACTTGTGGTCTGGATGAAAAATTCTGTCCCGGTCACCAAGGTCATATCGAATTGCCCGTCCCTTGCTACAATCCGCTATTCTTCAGTCAACTGTACATCTACCTCAGAAGTACCTGCTTGTACTGCCATTCGTTCAGGCTGAAATCTTCGGAAGTGCATCGTTATGCTTGCAAGCTCAAACTTTTGCAGTATGGCCTCATCGACGAGTGCTATTTGCTCGATGAGATTCGCGTGGGCACGCTTGAAAATGCTGTTGACGAAGCAGAAGAGGCCGAAGAGGGCGATGACGAAAAACCTTCCAAACCTCTAGATGCCAGGTTACTAAGAGAATTGAAGGCTAAGCGTAGGGAGTTCACCGATCTTTGCATAGCATCCGCGATTTCTGATGGTCGTACTACTCAAAAGGGTACTTTCACTGCAACTGTCAATGACGAGAGGAAAAAACTCATCCATGATTTTCACAAGCGACTTCTATCAAGACCCAAGTGTGATAACTGTGGAATGTTCTCGCCCAAATTCAGAAAAGACGGTTTCACCAAAATTTTCGAAACTGCTTTGACAGAAAAACAGCAGACGAACAATAAGGTCAAAGGTCTAATCCGCGCTGACACAATTAAGAAGCAACAACAGCGGCGCAAGCTTGCTGCCGACCAAAATAAGGGTGGTCTGGGCGATGACGACATGGATGTTAGCGAAGACTTTGGGTATGGCAGAGACTCCACCGCAAGGCCCAAGACCGGCTCAACTTACATTTTGTCCACCGATGTTCGCAGCATTTTGCAAAGCGTCTTCAAAAAGGAACAAGAAGCACTCCAATACGTCTTTCATTCAAGGCCCAACCTTTCGAAAAAGTTGGTTAAAGCTGACATGTTTTTCCTTGAAGTTGTGATTGTCCCACCTACTCGTTTCCGGTTGCCCTCCAAAATGGGTGAGGAAATTCATGAAAACACTCAAAACCAGCTTCTGTCCAAGATTTTGACCACATCATTGCTGATAAGAGATTTGAACGAAGAAATGCTGAAGCTACAAAAGGACAAAGTGTCAGTTGATGACAAGAGGGTGATTTTCAACAGGCTCATGAATGCTTTCGTCACCATTCAGAACGATGTGAATGCTTTTATCGACTCTACCAAGGCTCAAGGAAATCAAGGTGGGAAAGTCCCCATTCCAGGTGTCAAACAAGCTTTAGAGAAGAAAGAGGGTTTGTTCAGAAAACACATGATGGGTAAGCGTGTCAACTACGCTGCAAGATCTGTCATTTCACCTGATCCCAATATCGAGACCAATGAGATCGGTGTGCCACCAGTCTTTGCCACCAAACTGACTTACCCTGAGCCCGTCACAGCCTACAACATCGCAGAGCTAAGACAAGCTGTAATAAATGGTCCTGACAAATGGCCTGGTGCTACCCAGATTCAAAATGAAGATGGCTCTTTGGTTTCATTGATTGGGATGACTACAGAGCAACGCAAGGCTCTTGCCAATCAGCTTTTGACACCCTCCTCGCACAGCTCCACTCATTCTTTGAACAAGAAGGTCTATCGTCACATTAAAAACAGAGATATCGTCATCATGAACCGTCAACCTACCTTGCACAAGGCATCTATGATGGGTCATAAGGTTAGAGTCTTGCCTGGTGAAAAAACTCTACGTTTACATTATGCTAACACTGGTGCTTACAATGCTGACTTTGACGGTGACGAGATGAATATGCATTTCCCTCAAAACGAGAATGCAAGAGCTGAGGCTTTCAACCTAGCTAACACGGACTCTCAGTATTTGACTCCAACCTCGGGGTCGCCCGTCAGAGGTTTGATTCAAGATCATATCTCTGCTGGTGTGTGGTTAACAAGCAAGGATAGTTTTTTCACCAGAGAGGAATATCAGCAGTACATCTACGGTTGTATTAGACCTGAAGACGGCCATGCAACTAGAAACAAATTAGTTACGGTGCCTCCTGCCGTTATGAAGCCTATGCCTCTTTGGACGGGTAAGCAGATCATAACGACGGTACTTCTCAATGTGACCCCAGCCGACATGCCAGGTATAAACCTGAAGTCCAGCAATAAAATTAAGAACGATTATTGGGGCAAGGGCTCTCTTGAAAATGACGTCCTGTTCAAAGACGGTCAACTTTTGTGTGGTATTTTGGATAAATCTCAATACGGTGCTTCCAAATATGGTATTGTGCATGCCTTGCACGAAGTGTATGGTCCAGACGTTTCAGCAAAGGTTCTCTCTGTGCTTGGCAGGCTTTTCACCAATTACATCACTTCGACCGCCTTCACATGTGGTATGGATGACCTTCGCTTGACGGACGAAGGTAACAAGTGGAGGAAGGATATTCTCAAGACATCCCACGATATCGGACGTGCAGCTGCATCTGAAGTTACTAACTTAGATAACGATGTTAGTGCTAGCGACCCAGAACTTTTGAAACGTTTAGAGGAGATTTTGAGAGATGACAATAAGTTGGGCATTCTAGATGCGGTCACATCCTCTAAGGTGAATACTGTCACTTCGCAGGTTGTCTCCAAGTGTATTCCTGATGGTACTATGAAAAAGTTTCCCTTGAACTCAATGCAAGCGATGGCCTTATCTGGTGCCAAGGGTTCTAATGTCAATGTGTCCCAAATCATGTGTCTGCTAGGACAACAAGCTTTGGAGGGTAGAAGAGTTCCCGTCATGGTTTCCGGTAAGACCTTACCTTCTTTCAAGCCTTTCGAAACTGAAGCCATGGCAGGAGGATACATTAAGGGTCGTTTTTACTCAGGTATCAGACCACAGGAATACTACTTCCATTGTATGGCTGGTCGTGAAGGTTTGATTGACACAGCAGTGAAGACTTCTAGATCAGGTTATCTGCAGCGTTGTTTGACCAAGCAGTTGGAAGGTGTCCACATCTCGTATGACAACTCTGTAAGAGATGCTGATGGAACTCTAATTCAGTTTTTGTATGGTGGGGATGCTGTGGACGTAACTCAGGAATCCTATATGAACCAGTTTAAGTTCTGTGCTGATAACTATGATGCCTTGTTGAAAAAGTACAATCCTTCTGCCCTCATCGAACACTTGGATGTGGAGAGTGCTTTGAAATATTCCAAGAAAGCTCTCAAACACAGGAAGAAAAACGCAAAGGTTTCTCACTACTCTCAAAAGATCAAATACGATCCTGTTGTTTCCAAATACAATCCATCGAAATATTTGGGGTCTGTATCGGAAAACTTTCAGGATAAATTGGAAGGCTTCATTGATTCTAACGAAGGTCTTTTCCAAGGTGGTGACAGTGTCGGTGAGAAGAAATTCCGCGCTCTCATGCAACTCAAGTACATGCGTTCTTTGATCAACCCAGGTGAAGCCGTCGGTATCATTGCTTCGCAATCCGTTGGTGAACCCTCCACTCAGATGACATTGAACACATTTCACTTTGCTGGTCATGGTGCTGCTAATGTGACATTAGGTATTCCACGTATGAGGGAAATTGTTATGACGGCTTCGGCTGCAATTAAGACTCCTCAAATGACGTTGCCAATTTTGGATGATGTCACAGATCCTCAAGCCGACACCTTTTGTAAATCCATTACCAAAGTTATGCTATCGGAAGTCGTTGATAAGGTCGAGGTTACCGAATCTACTGGCAGTTCCGAGGGCTCTACGGGCTCACGTTCTTACTTTATCAACATGAAGTTCTACGGCAGCGACGAATATGGTGAGGAGCATGACGTTTCAAAGGAAGAACTGCAAAGTGTTGTCGCAGAGAGATTCTTGAAAGCTCTCGAAGTTGCTATTGTGAAGGAAATCAAAAAACAGAAGAGGACTGCGCCTTCGGAAATTGGTGTGGCCTTACCCAGATCTCACACCGCCATATCTTCTGGAGAGGGTGGAAAGATTTCTGATGAAGACAACGACGAGCTAGAGTCTCGCCAGAAGACAAAACAAGCCGTCTCTTACGATGACCCTGATGATGACGAGGTTGAGACTATGAGAGAAGCCGAAAAATCTTCAGACGAGGAGCTCGAGTCTGAAATGGACTCCGACTCGTCGGACTCGGAGACTGAGGGTGATGGGGAGACCACTGCCGTGCTCGAAAAGGTAAAGAATGGTCTAACGAAATCTCAGCGCGACAGACAATCGGCTATCATATCTTCCCATAGATTTGTCACCAAATATAACTTTGATGACGAAGAAGGGAGCTGGTGTAAATTCAACATCGATTTAGCCGCAGACACTGAAAAGCTTCTGATGGTTAATATCGTCGAAGATATTTGCCGTAAGTCTGTCATAAGAGAGGTGAAAAGCATCGATCGTTGTGTTCACGTCGAACCAGATAATGGAAAGCGCGTGCTAGTGACTGAGGGTGTCAACTTCCAAGAAATGTGGGACATGGACGCCTTCATCGATGTTAACGCTATCACTTCAAATGACGTTGCATCTGTTTTGAAAACGTATGGTGTGGAAGCCGCTAGAAACACCATTGTTAACGAAATAAACAATGTGTTTTCTAGATACGCCATATCGGTCTCATTCCGTCACTTGGACCTAATTGCGGACATGATGACCAGACAAGGTACATACCTTGCCTTCAATAGACAAGGTATGGAGACGTCAACGTCTTCTTTGATGAAAATGTCTTACGAGACTACATGCCAGTTCTTAACCAAGGCTGTTTTGGACAGCGAAACTGAGCAATTGGAGAGTCCGTCTGCAAGGATTGTTCTCGGTAAACTCAACAACGGAGGAACGGGGTCTTTCGACGTTTTAACTAAGGTTCCCGCGTCGCATTAAATCAACGAAACATAAGCATAAAATATTATAAATTTACTGTATAATAGAAACCATACCAAACCAACGTCATTGTGAAGATTTGTGGCTCTGCAAAAGCATCGTGCCTACTCTTCCAGCCAAAATGAATAGAGCTACGTAGCCTTATAACCTCACTAAGGTGCCGATGGGCTTGCCGGTGCAAAATGAAGTCCATATGGAAACATGATCAATGTTTATAAATGCTGAAAATACTAAAATACAAGAATCTTGACATCCGAGCTTGAGTTAGCTAGACAGGGTGGCTTACTCAATGCCAAAAACAGTTTTCATTTTACGCAATAACAGCCAGTCCGATTTAGCCACCTGGTCTCTGAAAGCGGGATCTTTCAAAGTGTCCAAGGACCTTCTGGTAATCAAAGAGTAAAGAGTGTCCTTCTCATCGACATGACGGCCCCAAATTGGCTGTTGACCAGATGGGTCCTCCAAACGCATGGCGACACCAGCAGCCGTTTGTCCCTTCTTGACTTCATTATGAGCTTGGTGATTAATTTCAAGCGACACGACCCTACCTAACAGTAAAATTTGCTTCTCTTTGGTAACAGGATCGTTTCTGACAGCACATATTGGCGTTCCAACGCGTACTGCACCTTCGATGACATCCACACCGATAATCATTGGACCACGCTTGTTGATGATCTGCAAGGTATTTAGAACACAAGGGAAAATTGCGTCATGCAAAAAGTCCTTACGGCGCTGCTCCATGAGTTTCTCCTGGTATGCAGTGAAGGCATCGAATAAATGGTAAATGATATCGGCATTGAAAATCTTGACACCTTGCTCCTCGGCATAATGCTCAGCTTCCTTGTCGATCTTCACGTCGAAACATAACATGACAGCAAATTCCTTGGCCTTTTCCAACATGGCACAAGCTTTCATCACATCTCTCTTGTAAACGGGACCCAAGCCAATGGACATAACTGGAATCTTCATGTCCTTCAAAAAGTCTAGCAATGCTTCTAGGGAACCCAAGGTGGACGCTTGTACCACCACACCACGACCAGAAGTGTCGACGGAATCGAGAAGACCAGTTAGGTCATCCATGACATCATCCATCATATCTTCCTCATCGTCATCGGGTCCAACAACCAACAATCTGGAACCAGAGACAGCTTTTTCCAGATCGTTAGCAGCGATTTTGACACCGAGAGCAGCCTTGACCTCCTTGTGATGTACGTACTCAGACTTCAAACGAAGTTCTCGCAGTGGTTGGGGAGTTAGCAAAGCCCTGATGTTAGTTACGATTGGACCATTCAGCCCGCACAGCACAATTCGATCACCTTCTCTCAGGTAACCGTTTGATAAGATGACATCGATTGTAGTACCAAAACCTTCGACAACCTTGACTTCCAAGACCGTGGCAGCAACGTGAGATAAGTACATCAGCTGCTTGGACATTCTCTTTTGAGTCAGCTCTAGCAATAACCATAGCAAATCCGGAATACCTTCACCAGTAACGGCAGAAGTAGGAACAATTGACACGTACTTCGAGATGTTCTTGTTTTGGAAGTAAAGTTCAGAATTTAGACCCTGTTCGGCGAGAGCAACCTTAATAGCTTCCAATCTGGTGGCAAATTCCTGCTTGACACCTCTGGTTTGTTTTTGGAAAGTGCTTCTAAAGGCATCGTTGGGGGTGGCTTGCCAGTCATACAATCTATCGATCTTGTTGAGAGCCACGACGAATGGAGCCTTTCTGTCTCTCAACAATCTGATAGATTCAATCGTTTGTTGTTCAAGACCGTGCATAATGTCGATAACCAAAATGGCAATATTACACAAGGAAGAACCTCTAGAACGCAAATTTGTGAAAGATTCGTGACCTGGTGTATCGATGACTAGCAGACCAGGGACGTCGAAAATCTGTTTTTCAAACTGAGCCATAGCCTTCGTCTTGGTCTTGACAGCATCGATAGGGAAGTAGGTGGCACCGATTTGCTGCGTGATACCACCAGCTTCGCCACCTTGAACGTTAGTCTGTCTGATTTTGTCGAGCAGTTTCGTCTTACCAGTATCGACGTGACCCAGAATACAGCAGATAGGCGAACGTAGATCTTGTTGGCCTGCAGGTGGAGCTGATGGAGATGGACGTGGGATTTCTTCAATGACCGGCTCAGTCTTAGCTGCTGCCACTGGTGCTGCCTCTACAGCGGTTTCTTGTGTTTCGTTTTCGGGTTCTGGAGTTTCCGTTTCTTCAGCCTCTTCCTCGCCTTCATCAGCGTCTTCATCAAGCAGATTCTCCCAGTCGTCGATTAAAGCCTCTTCCTCGTCACCTTCGGCATTTTGAGCCGCTTCAGCAGTCTTTTGAGCCTCAGCAGCTGCTAATTCGGCGTCTTTTTCCTGTTGTGTCTTCTTCTTCTTTTTCCCGTATACCACTTTTTTGGGCTTGGCATCTGAAGGTTCATCAGACTTGTCCAAACCAGCAACCTTGATGTTTCCTGCAGCCAGAAGCGCTGCACGTCTTTTCTCCAGCAGTTTTTTCTCTTCTTTCTGTTTTCTGGTCAAAAGTTTACCCTCGGCTTTCAATTTTTCACGTTTAGCTTTTTCCTTTTCGCGCTTTTCGCGCTTAGATTCTTCATCGGCCAGTTTGAGCTGTTCCTGACGCTCTTGTTCCTCCTTTTCGATCCTTTCTTCTTCCTCTCGTTCCAAACGTTCCTGTTCTTCTAGCTGTTTTTTCAATTCCAATTGACGTCTAAGAACCGCTAGACCTGCAGGTACCTTTTTGCCACCTTTTTTGGGGCCTGTGGATCCAGCAGTGGCACCAGATGACGACGAAGACGAATTTTCGTTATCGCCGTTCTTATTCTGTTTGGCCTTCTTGGCATCGGCAGCGGATTCTGCTTGCTGTCTGTTGAGTTCCTTGTTTTTCTCCTTTTGAGCTTGTTGTTGGGCCTTCTTCTTGGCAGCCTGCTCCTTCTTCAGTTGCTTTTCCAGCTCCTTCTTCTCCTTTTCCTTCTCTTTCTTGGATTTTATCACTGGTTTTTTGGAATCCTGGTCTTTCTCTCTAGTAGCTGCTTTACTCTTGGAACTTTTCAATGCAGACATGAAATCTTGTTCTGTTTCTTCTGCATCGGCTGTAGAAGCGGCTTCTGCTGTAGATTCCAGCTCGGGAGTAGCCTCCACCGAGTTTTCAGCAGTCAATTCATTAGATACTGGCACAGGAGTGGCGTCTTCTCCCAGATCATCGTCCCAGTTACCTTGCTGAGATTTCTTGGATTTCTTCCCCATTTTTAGTGGGTTTTTGGCGGATGAAACGAGCTATTAAGTGTAATTTGAAACCTGTTTTATTCGAAGCAGGTTATTCAAGCTAAACTAAACTCGAAACGCTTTAGGTTTGGAGTTTAAAGCAGATTTCTTTGATGGTTTGAAGAGTAACTTTTTGAATCAATAGTAGTAACGACGATCTTTTAATTTTTCCAAAAAATTTTTAAGAAAGCTAGTCGTACAAGAGCATTTGAACATAAAAAATCATCACGTGCTCCTCGGAGTGTGGTGTTGGGATGTTGGTTTGGATGAGATTTAAGACGATTAGCAGCGTAGCAACGCTAATGAAGGATCATGAGAGAGGGAAGACCATAGCGGGAGGGGATTTGAAGCACTGGGTAGCAATATCTATTGTGTAGTTGACAAGTTAAGAAAGTGAGTGTCACGTGCCTAAGTGGAAAGACTGACAAAACACTGACATTTGGGTAATGTTCTCACATCGAAGAAGCTTTCAATGAAACTTGTATCGGACGTTACGCTTTCCGAAATGTGCTTCTCCTTTTCGTAGATTGTGAAATAACTGTTAGAGCGAGACACATATTATCATTCCATGGAAAATCTGGAATACACAATTTGAACTTGTAAAACTGGGTAAACGGTGGATACTTTCCGTATGCTTAACGTCTTGAGTGGGCTTAAATATCGATAACGTACTTTGCATACAGCTTTCTTAATGATTCCGACGCTGGACTCGAGTCACGTGATACAGACGCTGTCACTCCAGGTGAAGACTCCAAAGTTTGTATCTGGCAGCTGCCCTCTTTAGCGGTATCGACCTTTGTCGCATTTTCATCACATTTCCTCAATCAAGAGATTTGGTCCTCCCACTACCACCTTTTTCATCGAAATTTCCGAGACGCCTTCAACTCCAAACTTCAATCTCGACAGTCATTTTCCCGGGCCCATAGTCTTTACTAAAGCGGTGAACTGCATTTGCAAACTTACCACCTCACGTGGAGTCGTCGTCCGGGTTCAAACTTAATCCAGCGGTTGTCATCAGATGATGCTCTTGTGATTGTTCTTGGTCTACAAATGCAATTGTCAAACATTTCAAGTTGCTAGCTGTAGCGGTTACTTTTTGGCTTTACATCTTCTCCAAAAACTTCAAATCAAGCCAACGATGCATTGCAAATTAAACTTTCTCGTTTGGTTGGTTTGCCATTTGGTTTTCGCTCATGCTTCGGCAGACACGGTCATTACAGCTAAAGCCATGGGCGGTAATTCTCCGGTGCCAGTTGTAGTGGGAGCAGATGGTAGCATAACACCTGCTCTAGACAGTGCATTCAAACACTATGGCAAGAAAAATTGGCAAGAACAATCGAGGGGCCTCGAGCTCACAACAACAATTGCACGCAATATTTCTTTATACCCTCTTTTGACATTGAAAGAAAGCCGCAAAAACTTTCCTCATTGGACGTTGAGATCACCGGCCGGTCAGGCTGATTATATTGCATGGCTAGCGAAGAGTGTACCTAGTGGGGATCGTTGGACATCCAACGTAGACTTTACAGGATTTGAGGTATCGGCTTTTTTCGCATTGTACCATATATCAGTGGGAAGAATGATTTCTTTAACTGTCTTCTTCGCTTCGAGGTACGCACATGTCTTTGGGGACAGAGTATCTGCGGCTGTGAGTCTGATGAAAAGCCTTCAAGAACACACCTCTAGAAATTTCGTTAGCTGGTTCATGTACGATGGTGAGTGCGTCATGGCATGGTCATCGCACTGCACACCTCCGAAATGTAGGAAACCTGCTACGAAAGCTCCAATTTTGAAAGCATTTCGGCAAATTGTGCATAGTGAATTGAATGACGAGGCAACGTCGGTCTGTATTCATTTGAAATATGGTGAAAAATGGAGCAATGACGTTAGAGTGGCGAAGAAAGGTGTCCTTAATTCCTTGTGAGATATCGAGTGTTCCACTAACAGCAAACGCAAATATGCTTACCTTGAAGAAATTCTAAGATTGCCTTAGGGTGACAGAACGCCAGCTTTATGGGCTGGCATAATATGAAGAAGCTAAGCTACTCACTCTTGGTGGTACCGCAAGCTACTAAAGATTTGTGCCTTGTTGTTGATTTTGGAAACCGAACTATCCTGACAAGCTGAAGGCAGCTTCGGTTTGAGATTTGCCCTTTTGCTTAACACGCCATGGATTCGAATTCGCAACAAAGTTTATAACAGACAAAAACGGTACATCGCACTAGAGGATAGCGACTAAAAATTCTAGTCCGCTACGATGCGTTCTAATTCCTACAAGAGCAGACAAGGCATTTGAACGAACTCTTTGTTTCTTCGTGACGTTGGCACCACGACAGGTGCCAAGCGAGTACAAAGTGATGAATAAATTCAGAGTGCACTGAACCATCGAGGAGTGTAATTTGAAGTCGCAATCGACAAGTTCAGTTCTTTCGAGATTCAAAGCTTGTGTGCTGCCAATGTTGGATCTGACAGTGCAATGCATCTGAGTTTATAGTCTTATGGAAACTCAATGGTCGAAACCGCAACGTTAACATTTCTGGTCATCTGCTTTTCACGTGTGCCAAAGTCCCGTGCATTTCACATGACCCACAATTTTTTTGTTCAAGTACTTTAAAATTTTACATGAAAGATTTGGCAATGTTCATGAATGTGCATCAAGATTATCTTTCAATCCAGAAGAAGCTACGAACTCATCGGCTTGAAAAGTCTCTAATAAAGCCAGGTAATCACTTAACAAGTACTTTCAAACCGTTCAATAGTCACTTTCCTGTATCAAACTTTTTTTTTTCCACGCCATGTCGACTACTGTAGAGAAAATCAAGGCCATCGAAGATGAGATGGCCAAAACGCAGAAAAACAAGGCAACTTCGTTCCATTTGGGTCAGTTGAAGGCCAAATTGGCGAAACTCAGAAGAGAAATTGTTACTTCGGCCACCCAGGGCGCTGGAGGTGGTGGAGGTGTTGGATTCGACGTTGCAAGAACTGGTGTTGCGTCTGTCGGATTTGTTGGTTTCCCATCTGTGGGTAAATCCACTCTATTGTCAAAACTGACAGGTACAGAATCTGAGGCTGCCGATTACGAGTTTACCACTCTGGTCACCGTGCCAGGTGTTATCAGATACAAGGGAGCCAAAATTCAAATGTTGGATTTGCCCGGTATCATTGACGGTGCCAAGGACGGTAGAGGTCGTGGTAAACAAGTCATTGCAGTGGCTAGAACCAGTAATTTGCTATTCATCGTGCTGGATGTGAACAAGCCGTTGCACCACAAACAGGTGATCGAAAAAGAACTGGAAGGTGTAGGTATTCGTCTTAACAAGCAGCCACCCGACATTTTGATCAAGAAAAAAGAGAAAGGTGGTATTTCCATTACCAACACCGTCCCACTTACACATTTGGGGCCTGATGAAATCAGAGCCGTCATGAGCGAGTACAGAATCAACAGTGCAGAAATCGCTTTCAGATGCGATGCCACCGTCGACGATCTGATCGACATCCTTGAAGCTCCAACAAGAAGATATATGCCAGCGATCTACGTCCTCAACAAGGTAGACTCTCTGTCTTTGGAAGAATTGGAACTGTTGTACCGCATTCCTAACGCAGTTCCAATCTCTGCAGGAAGAGAATGGAATTTGGATGAGTTGTTGCAGATTATGTGGGACAGATTGAATCTGGTGCGTGTTTACACCAAACCCAAGGGTGTCATGCCCGATTTCAGTGATCCTGTCGTTTTGAGATCCGACAGATGTACTGTTCGTGATTTCTGTAATCAAATTCACAAATCGTTGGTAGACGAGTTCAGAAACGCCATTGTTTACGGCAGTAGTGTCAAGCATCAGCCGCAATACGTCGGATTGAGTCATGTTCTGGAAGATGAAGATGTCGTTACGATCTTGAAAAAATAAGTGCGCACAGACATTAACCTTATCGTCATTTCAGCTGCTTTCCAATTGGAAGTTGAATCATACCAAATTTGCATTTCATTACCATATCAATTGTATAAATAATTACACAGTAGTGAGCCCATCATTAAAAATCATCACGAACAGTCGAACAAGTCATCAATCAACTTCTCTTTTGCTCTGCCACATTACATTCCCGATGGTCGAGCTGAGATCTTTCTCGCTTTTGGTGTTCCCGAAGCGGCTCTCACCGATTGGAGGCTTGAAAACGATATATTTGCAGATTCATTATCGTCCATGAAACTTTCATCTTCTTCATCGGATGACGGCATGTTTCGCCTCTTGGTGGCCAGAGACGTTGCATGGGACGAAAAGCTGGAATCTGCTATTGAATCGTTACAACCATCCTGATAATTCTGCCTTGACCGCAGTTTTTCTGCAAAATGGGTCAGACCGGGACCAGAAGTTTCCAGACTGAGCCCGTTTGGCGCAATGGAGGGTCTCAGAGATCGCACATATTGGAGCGCTTCGAAAACCGTGGTTTGACCATTAGTGTGCAAAACATGAGAGATGAGCAATGAGGCCAGATCGTTTTCGTTTCCACTGGACGAAAAAACGAGTACATTGCCAGCGTTTGAAAGTCTAAAAATGGTGAGAAGATCGTTGAATCTTTCGAAAAGTTCGGCGTTTTCGGCTGTGATTACGTTGCAATCGTAACACGCAGCATTATGGTAAAGTGACTGCTCCAACTCCGGTTGCGGTGTCAACCCACTGGCAGAATTGTAATTTGCTTCTGTTTGCGCACTTACTTGAGCAGTGAGTAGCTTCAGGCTTGCTGATTGTATTTGCATGTACCGGGCCACCAATTCCTGATCTATGGTGCTGACAGCGGCATGCGGATCAAAAAGCGGATCGTAGTTGACCACCAAACATTGATCGGAAGGCAACGATTGGCAGTATTGTGCTACACGAGCTGTAGGAATCCCAACGGCGACAAAAAACTTGATATTGTTAGTTTGCAAGAATTTGGCCTGGGATAAGGCATTAAGTGGGCCGAAAAACACGGTATTGGTCAACTGTTGTGGAATGAGTTGATTCTTACAAGAAGCCACAGCAAACTGGTTTTGAAAGGACATGTTAAGGCCTTTGGTTCCAGTGTAAGAAGACAAATTAGTACTTTTTAGCTGGTTGTAAGCGCTTTAAATTGAATGGTCACTTTCCTGGAGTGTATTTAAGAAAGGAAAAAAAAATCGTGGAAATCTAGAAAATATCCAAAATGTGTCAATATGGGACAAAGTGATAATGTGGGAGGCCTCTAGAATCAAACTCACACATGTTGTGTAGCATCGATTGTATCTGTCATGTCATCCCATCCAAATTTCTTTTCGTTACTCTATAAAAGTTATACCTATCTCGTCGTCATGGTCGTCAACTGTTCGTGTGGGGGACCCTTAGTGTGAAAACTCTGGGCCAAATTAGGCCGTTTTTTGAGGGTCCCGCAGTTGTGTTAAAAAAATAAAATCATAAAATGTGCGTAACATGCGTAATGCGTGTTTTGGCGTTGCGGGAAGCGCCATGTGGTCTATCATAAGAAAAATTCGGAACTGGTTTCCTCCAGGGAAAGAAAAAGGAAGTGTGGATCTTTATTCCTTTTCCCTGCGTGAACGCTCCAGTTCCCGTTTTAAGCGTTGCACCTCCATCTCGTACAACCGCTCGTTATTTTGCAAGTAAAGGATGTAATCCACGGCTTTTTCCAGGATCATGCTCTTGTTGAGTTTGGGCGTTGCCACGTCCGTGAGACGCACAGAGACGGCCGTTGCCGGATCTGAAGCGTAGCACGCCGAATCCGTGCCGTAATTGCACGATGAAGACGACGACGACGACGACGACGAAGCGGAGCCATTGGCCTTGCCCTCGCCGGCGTCAAATGCGGTTTCCTCGGACGCGACCCACGGTATGATCTGCTGGAGCTTTGAGATCTTGGTATTGATGTTTATGCGGTAGCGTTTCTCGATCTTGTTGTGCGCCTCTTTCTGATGCGCCGTAAGCCGCTTGCGCGGCGCGCGGCGCTTGCGTGCCGCAAGGTTGCCAGGGCCGCCGAGCGCGTTGCCGGGGGTTTCTGGGTCGTTGCCCAGGCCAACGGCCTGCTCGAGGTCTGCGAACCCGTCTAGAGTATCCAACGGCAGCTGCTGTTGCTGCTGCTGTTGTGAGCCGCATAGTCCTGCACCTCCGGCCCCTGCGGCCGTTTCTTCGCTCTTCACCAGCGTCGGTGATTCCGAAGCGGAATTGCTGCCGCTACCAGCGGAGGCAACAACCGCTGTGTCAGCGGCGGATCCCGCACCCAAACACTCGGTTGTCGTCGTAGTCGTCGTCGTCCCCGTGGCCGCGTCAAATAACGTTGAAAACTGGTCCAACGGTGACCCGGCCGACGATGTCGCGCTGGACGAGTCGGCGTCACGTGCACCGGTCATCTCCGCGACACCCGGTTCGGTCATGTTCCACGGTGTCCCGATATCCATCATCAATCGTTCACCACTACCACTTGCACCACCGCTATTGTTGGTCTCGCCCGATTCCGTTTCCGGGAACAGCCAATCTTCGAACCCGATGGCGTTGGATCTGGGGAGTCCCGCACCGGAAGTCAAAGTCATAGTTCCGGATCCTTCCATCATACTGGTTGTCATACCGTCAAATAAAAAAGGTGCGAAATGCAAGGTTGGGTATACTATGGGTATATTTTAAAAGCTAAAAGCTTCTCCAAATTGTTTTTCCAAGTTCTTCTCTACTAAACCGCTAGGTCCAGCTACAGCTTTGCTCACTGAAAGAGCTCTAAACGCTCTGTATTCACAACGGCTGCGGGTTTCCCACAACTCAGCTCTTCCGCTTGCTTCGACTCTCTTTTATAGAACCCATATACTAAATTGTCATTTTTTTTTTTTCCTCCTACTCAATGGTACCACCCACGTAGCCAGATCGCCCGGGGACAAGATTAGGCTCAGGCCTCAGTAGCACCGCAGGCAGGGTAGTGAAAAACCTAGAAGGAGCTAGAAGGAACCTAGACAGAGCGCACACAACGCACGCAGAAAGCGAAGAGGGCGTCCCAAAGGAGTTTAGAAGGAAGCCCAGAGGAAGATTAGCGAGAACCGTAGCCGGAGCAAAATTGGAAGCGTGGTGGTAAAAAAAGCAGATAGTGGCATCCTAGAAGGACCATGGGAACAGGAAACTACCAAGTATCATGCAAAATGCACTAGAGTTCACTCTTACACACATATTGCAAAAGATCAGTGTTGTTGGGAATGAATGAGTTTATTAGGGTGGGATTTTTTCAATTTGAGCATGTTTTGTTGCTGTAGGAAGAAGAAGGCCCGCAGGAGCGTTTCTGGCCCTTGGGTGTCTTTCTGCAAAAGACTGCAACGGCTGCAAATATACACCGCGCTGCAAACACTGCAAAGACGGCGAAAGCGAAAGACCGTCGTCTCAGATAGGGAATAATATCTGGGAGTATCTGGGAGTATCTGGGAGTATCTGTGAACATGATGCAGCAAATGGCGGTGCGATAATATTGCCGAACGGTCGGTGATTTGCGTGTGACAACGACGCACTGGGAAAAAGTGATCTCGGACCGGGCATAAAATCTGCAATACTAACTAACACTACATACACTGACCGTACCCCTAGAGTCTTCGCGTTGATATGGCGATGGAAGGTGTTCCATGCTGAGAATGTTGCAATCAACAGTTTCGAAAATCCAAGCGTGGGCGGGCGTGGTCGTGGTCGTGATCGTGGACGTGGGCCATTAGGGTATTGCGCAATATACCCAAAACTATTGAAACGTCGTGTGTGCATTTAGCTACGGTGTTGTTGTTGGGACCGTCGGGTTGGCGGGAACAATTTGCGATACAGCTTCTAAACCCCGGACTCAAAGTAGACCATTACGAGTGATCGTTCCGCACTGTATTGGTTAATACGAACGGTTCGTGTGAGTATATAGTGGTGGACACTGATACCGCGACATGTGACCAAACCGAAATTTCAAATGTTCCGTTTGGGTGTCCGGATGTAAAGTTCTGCGATTTGTGCCAGCCACCCAATTCTCTTGTCATTCCTCTGCTCGGTGATTAGATATCATTATGCACGACAGTGTCATCTAGAATTCCTTACATTCGACAAACTCATCGCTACCTCATTCTACTTATCCCCCAAATCCAGCTCCTTCGCTGGTCAAAAACAGTCTCCACTCAGTCTCCACTCAGTCTCCACAAAGTCTCTAGACAGCCCCCACACAGTCTCCCTCAGCACATGGACCAAGATGCATTAGCAGAACTTCTTTCCGATACCACCGAGCCCTCTGACGTTGGTCAGTCCCAGCAACTGGACTCGCCCCTGCACAGCTATTCTTTCGTCACAACGCAAAATGCTCCAGGCTGCACCCAGCAGCAACGACTACTTTCCTCTCTGAATGATCATTCACTTGTGAACCTGGTGAACTCGTACGAAGCCCCCCAACCTGCTAAACGCTCTTTGCTGGAACATGAGTCCGATGACGACGAACAAAACTGGGATTCCAATATTTCCCACCTTTCTAGCCACCAAAACAACGTGAATTTTGATGTTATCGATGACGAGTCTCCTACTGTCGCATCTCCGTCAATTGTGGCTACCTCAGGAGAAAATTCCGATGACGATCAGCCTATCACTGATGCACACCCTCGAGTGGCCTCAAACATCAATTTTGGTGACTACGGCCAATACTTTTCCGATAAAAAAGTACTCCAACAAGATCGCGATCAATACATGAAAAAGCTATATCAAAATGCTTTAAATGATGGTAAGCCTTTCCCACCTGTTTTCAAAGATTGCATCATCTATATCAACGGTCGCACAGACCCCGATCGCTTGCAACTCCACCAAAAGATCATCCTGTATGGCGGCCAATTCATGCACTTTCTGTCTGGTAAGACAAGCGTAACTCATATCATTGCCAGCAACTTGACCGCTAAGAAACGGGTCGAATTTCAAAAGTATAAAGTTGTCACCCCCCAGTGGGTAACGGACTCAATTGCAGCAAATAAAAGGCTTCCTTGGCAAGATTTCGCGCTGATCACCGGAGATGACGACCAAGGTAAGCTCAAATTGACTAAAGCAAAGCCACCAAAAGGCGAACCTAATGTCGAAGACAAAAACTCCGAAAATACACTTGATTGCAACCACCCAGACTTCTTGCGTAGTTTCTTTGCCAAATCCCGATTGCATCACCTTTCTACTTGGAAAGCCGATTTGAGGGCTCTATTTTGTGAAAGATATCTAGAGCATTCAAATATCCAAGGTATCACTGAAAATGAAAGTGTTGCTATTTTTCACATTGATTTCGACTGTTTTTTCGCAACAGTCTCCGCTCTCAGCGATCCAAGATACCGGCTTTACGAAGACCCACTCGCAGTGGCACATGGCAACAACAGTTCCGAAATTGCAAGCTGTAATTATGTGGCACGCAGTTTTGGTGTAAAAAACGGGATGTGGGTACGATCTGCTCGTAGACTCTGTCCCAAATTAGTGTGCATGCCTTATAACTTTGAACAATATGAGGTCAACTCCAAATTGCTGTACCAAATTTTAGCGGAGACACACTTCTTTGATATGATTCTGCCGGTATCCATTGACGAAGCCATCTGTGTCAAGAGGGTTAGCACCTTTACAGGTTTTCATGATGTGCAAGGTCAATGCGAGATGGTTACTCAGACCATTAGACAACAAGTCTTTGATGCAACCAATGGCTGTACTGTGAGCATCGGTTGTGGTCCTTCCCTTGTGAGCGCAAGGCTGGCACTGAAAGATGCAAAACCAAACGGAAAACGCGTCATCATGAATCTGACCAACGAAACTGAATTAGATAATTTTCAGGCTAAATTCCCGCTAAACGACTTGCCGGGCGTTGGTTTTTCTATCGTGCACAAAATTCGTCAACAGCTTTTTCCCGATGCATCTACGACCCCGACCATCGGCGATTTAAAAGCTAAATCGACATTGAAATCATTAACCTCCATCTTGGGAACCAAGACGGGCCGCAAAATACATTTATTCTTATCCGCCAAAGACGACGAAGAAAATAGCCGAATTCTACGCAACCCCTTAGATTTTTTCGCGAGGAAGTCCATTTCGGTTGATATCAACTACGCTATCAGGTTTGATTCGATTCACGATATTGACGACTTTATTGACAGAGTATGTGAGCATCTAACATCGAAAATTCATGATCTTGGAATGGTGACGCCTCAAGTGACCTTAAAAATTATGCGGCGGTGTGAACATGCTCCGATTGAGCCTGCCAAGTATTTGGGATCTGGCGAATGCGATACTTTCAGTAAAAGCAGCCGCTTTGGGATACCTACAGATGAGATAGGTCTAATCGCTACAGAAATCAAAAGCTCCTTTCGAATGCTAGCGTGTCCTCCCAAAGACTTGAGAGGTTTGGCGGTGCAATTAAACAAGCTTGAAATGAAGGCTACTAGAAATTATCAGAAGAAGCTACCTTTTGGCGATGCTATACTTACCGGTGATTCTAATATCCCGGTGCTCAAGCCAAACGCATTCCACTCAATGCCTCGCATTTTGAAGGAAGACGTTCGGTCTGAATTCACCAAACGACATCTACAAATACCACCCTCGCCCACCCGAAATCTGACCGTTTCCGTGTCACCAGTGAAGGAATATTGGGACAGGTTCGGTAAATCAACCAAAGACAGTTTTAAACAAGAGCTGCCCAGCACTCTCGATGAGGACTTTATGAGAAACCTCCCACCGGAACTTCAACGGGAAATAAAAAGAGATCATGCAATCGTCAAAAAGACTCGAAATTCCGTAAGGAAAGGAAATGTCATTAAAGACTACGGGACGACAAATTCTCCTTTGAGCTTGAGGTCTACTTTAGAAGAGATAGAGCAGTTTCAAAGTTTAGAACGTCCTCGCGACATCTATCATTTGATAGGAACTTGGATTGATCAGACGATCACTGTAGGTCCACACGCAGATGATCTAGATTTGTTCGATCGCTATTTGGATAAGCTAGTTTTAAAACGCAAGACTAATCGAGCTCTGCAAATAGCTAGAACCATGTCTTGCCGACTTGAATATCATGCAGCCTTCACTAGCTCAGAATCAAAAGGACGGCAAGAATGGGAAGAGTATCTATTAAGGCGAATGATACCCAAGCTAAATTCGAGCTGTTCATTCCGAACTCCACAAGTGCAGTTCGAAATCTAATCAAGTCAGTACCACGACAAATTGATATCATCAGTGTAATGGATTAACAGATGTATGCATTTTACAAACGTGAACTTCGCTGTATTGTTTCTAGACGTATAAATTTATAAAGGGTCATTAAATTTAGACGGTCAACACACGCAAAGTGTTAGAGTGACCGACACCAGCGGCGAAACCTTGAATGGTAACAATGTTGTCACCTTCAGCCAACATACCGAATTCCTTAGCCTTTTCGATACCGAACTTCAAACGCTGGTCAACGTCCTTGGTCCAGTCAGATTCAGCATCCTGTTCGTAAACGAATGGGAAGACACCTCTGGACAAGTGAGAGAATCTGGCGGCTCTTGGGTTTCTGGTGACCAAGACAATTGGCACATTTGGCTTGTACTTGGAGACCAATCTTGGGGTAGAACCAGTGGTAGACAAGACAATGATGGCCTTGGCCTTTTGCTCGTACACAGAGGAGACAGCAGCGGCGGCAATGGTCTCAGTGGTAGAGGTTGGCTTAGGAGTACAGTTTCTGATGTCGTCAAAGGTAGATAGGTATGGAATGGCTTGTTCGGCCATCAAAGCAGTCTCGGCCATCATCTTGACAGCGTTAATTGGGTAGTTACCCTTGGCGGTCTCACCAGACAACATGACACAGTCAGCACCGTCCAAGACAGCGTTACCAACATCGGAAACTTCAGCTCTGGTTGGTCTTGGGTTGTAAGTCATAGATTCCAACATCTGAGTAGCACAGACAACTGGCTTACCAGCGACGTTACACTTGGCGATCAACTTCTTCTGAACAGCAAGCACTTGAGGAGCTGGGATTTCGATACCCAAGTCACCTCTGGCAACCATGACACCGTCAGTAACAGCCAAGATTTCGTCGAAGTTGTTGACACCTTGTTGGTTCTCAATCTTGACGATGATCTTGATGTCCTTACCGTCTTCACCAAGAACTTCTCTGATGGTGGTGACGTCGTTGGCAGTACGGATGAAAGAAGCGAACACCATGTGGACACCATTCTTAACACCGAATCTTAGATCGGCCTTGTCCTTCTCGGACAAAGCTGGCAAATCGACATCGGTACCTGGCAAGTTAACACCCTTGTGGGAGCAGATCTTACCAGCGTTTAGAGACTTGACTTTTAGGGTCTTGTCGTCCACAACTTCTAGCACTTCGAAAGACAAGACACCATCATCAACGTAGATGATACGGCCGCTGTCGATAACACGGGTGATGTTCTTGTAGTCGATGAACATGACCTTGTCGTCACTAGCCTTGGAGTACTTGTCATCAGTGCTGAAGATCATTTCGTGGTTAGGAGGGATTGGGTAGTCGACCTCGTTGGTGGTGGTACCAGTTCTGATTTCAGGACCCTTGGTGTCAAGAGCAATGGCCAAAGGTCTGCCTGGATATAGCTCCTCAGACTTTCTGGCGTTGTCAATGACAGACTGGTGGTAGTCGTAAGAACCGTGAGAGAAGTTCATTCTGACAACGTTTAGACCAGCCTTTCTCAAAGCGACAAGCGACTCTGGGGAGTTGGTCTTTGGACCAATAGTTCCGATGATCGAGGTTCTTCTAAGGTTAGAACCGGTGTCGGTTTGAAGGTTAGATAGCCATCCTAGTCTAGATTCCATGATTGGCGGTGTGTGTCGGTGTTTGAGTGATACTGGAGATTCTGTAAGAATTCTACCAAGTAGAGTCAAGAAGCCCGAGTAGTATAACTACGATGCGGTGCTAATATTTATACCTGGCGGAAGGTGTAATCGTGTCAATCACCCAACGTCAGGGCGCGTGAGACGAATAAAGTCTGGCGAGTGGTGGTGATGGACGAATTTTCAACTCTTCAGAAAAGCGGAAGCGCACTGCGGAAGCCGTAGCATGTGGGATAGAAGAAGAAGCAGACATTGGGAAGCCGGGAAGCTGGAAGCTCATATAGAAAACTCACGACTTTTTTTTTTCCTTTTCCGACACGTGATATATGTCGTTTACGGGAAAATAACGAAAAAGTAAAAGTTCACGCACGTGCATGCTACAGATTCACGTACAAGATGCCCTTGTACTCGTCACATGACTAGAATGTTCCCCTCGTGTTTCGTATAGAGTTAGGACGCTCTCGAGCGACCTTCACATACTAAACTCTCAAGAAGACCAGCAGTCGCTCTTGTTGAAGATAATTCATTAGTTTCAAGCTGTTGAGCGCTGTGCTGCTGCTTCAGATGACAAGTATAACTAGTAGGAACACCTGTGTCATTAAATTTTGTTGATGTTTTGGGGATTGGCAGTGAACAGGTCCTGAACCGCCCACCCTTTCACTATTTATACGCCAACTTCGTTTTTGTGTCACCTCAAAGATTATGTAAGCAGCTTTAGGGGTTATGCTTTCATACGAAATCAGCAATAGAGCTCGTTGTTTACGAACAATTGATTGTACGTTCACAAGTCACATGATCAGATATTTCATTTGTCGACAGACTTAAAGCCTCTACAGCCACCATATTCTCACATTTCTCATTCTCTCTCCTAGAATAAGTACAATAATCTTCACGCACCAAGTTATACTTTAAGCATTGTCACTTCTTAGTTTCCTGTCATCTGATTAGAGTTTCGTCACGTGACGTTGCTAGAAACGATGTTCCACGATATCCCACAGATGAGTTGGGTTTATGTCGATATTCTGCTCATTTTTAGGCTATGGGTTGTATTGGTTCGAAATTCCTAGATGCTCCCTCCTTTTCTTCGTTTTCACCCATTACTTGTAAAAGTTATATTACGCCCTCAAAACATTAAAATTCACACGAATACATCAGGGGATCATCATCCGGATGTTTCGCGGACAATCTCTTAACTATAACTACTCACATACCGGCCATCGGCATAGTAAACTCACTTATTTCAGAACCTATAGTCAAGCTTGAAGAACCCCACTCTCTACTGCCTTCAATCAGTAATCTGTGTCATCTTTAATATATTTAAACACTTGTGCGAGCATTTTGACGAACCAGAAACACCAGATTTGCACCTTTAAGTGCTATTAAGAAACCTCAAAATCGCCTAGTAACTGAAACCTATTATCGCCATAGATCGAGCCCGCTTCCTGACTTCCAAGCCATTAGCTACATCATTGTACTCATCTACGAATGTGACCATTTCTACTGAGATGGTCAAAATTAAACAGACCGGCTAGTGACCATCATCAACATACTTTCCTCTTCTCTTAGCATGGATGATCTGAATGTTGACAGTCTTTTGACAGTGATTGAAAATGGTGTCCAAAATTTGAATGACATTCCAAGTGTTTTGACTGCCATTGACCATTTTCAGCAAGATCCATCGATACTGGACGATCATCTGGCTGATCTCGTCACTGCTCTCGCCGCTGATTTCTTTGCGAGATCGACCGAGGACAAGAAATCTATTGGTGCCATATTTTACACATTCTCGAAAGTTTGCAAGGTCAAGAGAGCAAGGAGGCATTTGCCCACGGATATTTTTTTGTTACCGCATATTTTGGACCAGCTTGCAGTATGGGACGGTATTAAAGACTGGAAGATCTTGTCGATGCTGCTGCCATGGCTGAATATTATTCTAATGTCACCCTTCAAGCTGGAGAATGACTCTGAAATCTACAACAATACCAAAAATTTGAAGGTCTATCCGGTTTTGGATCCGCTTGTTGCTGGAGTACATGCCGAATTATTTTCCAAAAACCTGGATCTATTTCAAAATCGATGCGATGAGAACGAGATCGATCTTCTTACCCTCAATTTGACTTTCAAATCCATACTGAATAGAAAAACATCGCACGAGTCACAACAGTTGCTGAATCCCTTGAAGTTAGCTGAATTGACCAGCTTCTGCATAGATGATAGTCATGAGCGTGATGAAACGCAAAAAATTCTGATATTCAAAATCTTACCCAAACTATGCCGACTTCACATAATGCAAGAATCGTGGGATGGATTCGAGGAGATCACCTCATGGGTGCTCAACAACATGGCTCCCGGCTTTACTGAAGCTAGAATACAACTTGCTCATAGCTTTGCAAAAATCATTCAGCTCTTGACAACAATCGATCCCGATTCTTCCCATGCTCTCGTTGAAGATGTGTTCCAGCAGCTGCAGGAGGAACTTGAGACTATGCCCATTGATGCAATAGACGCAGACCGATTACACACTCAACTGCTCTTCATCGCAGAACTTGGTCGTCTTAGATCTTTGGATCAAAGTTTCGTTACCCGTTTTGCTAAGGATGTTCTACCTATTACAACAGGATTCCAACAGTTGAGACTGAACAAAATAACTGGACATCAAATCAGAGATGCTAGCAACTTTCTATGTTGGTCATTGGTGCGGAAATATGATGTTACATCTGACGTCGAGAATATTGTTTTCCATCTGCTGATGTGTTCAATGTTAGATCCAGAGCTTACAATCCGACGTTCCGCCTCGGCGGCTTTACAAGAAGCTTTAGGCAGATACGGTAATGCAGTTTTCGACGATACGAGCGTAATGACAATAATAGAGCTGCCGTGCAGCAATCTTGAGCTCTGCTACAAAGAAAACGTACCGAAGCTCATAGAGCTATTCGTGTCGAAAGTTCCACATTTGAGTGAAGCCACTATCAAGTGGCTTGTACACATCAATGTCATGCGAAACCATGATCTCAAAATCGTAGAGCTTTCTACTCTATCGGTCACTAGCCTCATAACATTAAGCGGCAACCCTGAAGTCGCTGCAAAGATATTCAAGTTGATCTTTGAGCTTACACTAAAGGTACGGAATGACCAGACAGCGAACGCCAAGGCTCGTTACCTCTTCTTGATATCGGAGCGCGTATTCTACGGTGATGAACGAATAAGATCGGCATGCCATGAAACTTTATCCTGGCTAGTGAACCACTTGAAGACAGAGTCCAGCAATCCTCAAGAACATTTCAAAATTACGTCGTTCTTGAAAGCCCAGAACCTTGTGGTTACGATGGGAGCGGCTCAGTTGAAAATTGATGCAGTGATGGTGGAGACCTTGCTACGCATTGCCAGATCAGCCTCACCAACTGAGCCACGCTTCGAGCGAGTGAAAGGACTTCTTTTGCCGATACTTGAAAAGATGTTTTGTGATGGAGCGCATTTTGAGTCTAGCATTGTATTTCAGCAGTTCAAACAAAGCTTCCGAAAACTTGTCACTCAAAACAATGCCATGTGCTGTGCAGCAATGGCTTACATGCCGCCCAGCGACTTCTTGAGTTCATTCATCTCCTACTGTCCGCATCTAAATTATGATGGACGATTCCATGTCTTAAACGCGTTGTCAAATACATTGCCCAATATTATAAGCTCCGAAGGCTCAGGCATTCTTTCAATTGTGACCGAGTTCTTAGATGACTATACGGTAACCGAGCAAGGTGATGTCGGGGGGCTAGTGAGAAAATGCACTATTGATCTAATTGAGAAGCACATCGTTCTATTTCTTGACGCCGGTACTAGCACAATGGAACTGATCTGTCCCAGACTTCTACGGCTGGCAGCAGAGCCGGCGGAGAAAGTGAGAGAAAGAGCGTTGTGCGTTTTGGGGCAAATTTGCCAATTGCGATGCTCTGATGATGAGCCACACGATGAATGCCTCTTCAGAATTTACCACAATATGAGTGAAACTTTTTATGATGAATTTTGGCAAGGTTTTGTCTTCTCCGCTGGCGCAGTTTATTCGACTGATAGACAAATACGCACCAGCATTGATAGTTTCCTGAAGCATTATGCTGAACAGGCGATGGAAAAAAGATTGGGGCTCTTAAACAAGCTGATACGTATCGTTCCTTCTTTTTCGCAGGTGAAGTCCTGGCAAGGAGAACCAACGCATGTCAATCGATTCGGATGCCAACGGCGGGATATAATCAAACGTGCGATTGTATGTGTAAACTTTTGGCGACGGATCCTAGAGTCTGGACTGGATTTAGTTGAGGCTTTTAATCTACGAGCTGCTTATGCCAGATTTTACAACCTCGCCTTGGTCAAGAGTTCAGTCCTTAAAATGGCTGTCATAAAGCTGATGCCTCATCTTGCGGTAGCTTGTACAGCAAATTTCTCCAACTATGACAAATTGCAAGATGAAATCATCGCACGGTTAGGAGTTTTGGCACAGCGGTCCAAAATTGAAGGTGTCCGCAACACATCAATCCAAACAGCTTGTCTGGAAGGAATAGCGACAATAAATTTAGCATTTGATGAGGTTTAAAGACCAGATGGCTGAAGTTTTCTCGGTAGGCAAGCGTTAATGCGGTTTCATTAAGTCATGGTTTAGCGAAGACGAGTATCTAATTTCTGCGATCGCATGTAATCGAGTGTAAGCCTCACGCGCTCCACACTATCCCAATCTGCCACTAGAGAGTAGTGATGTGATGATATTACGGGACTTTCGTTTTGTTTCCGCCACTTCGCCTCCAGCGAAAGGATTCGTCTTGGGCTCAAGTGGTCAAGGTAAAGATCCCCAAATATATCCTTGAGAATCTTATCAGGAATTTTGAAATCATTTGCAGAATGGTGATCTAAATGCCAAGCAGCTACTCGTTTCAAAATATTCTCTACTTCAGCAGGTCTTTCGCCTGTGGATCTCAGCTTGTTGATCACGGACTCCACAGATGCTGCCATCTTCCAGGTGTGATTTCCATACTCGCTAAGTCTCAAACACTCTTTACCGAAATCTAAGATATAGTGGCGGAGGTAAATGTATACCGTCTTGTTATCCCCTCCATGAAGGGTTGAGAGCATCAAGTTCGCGTAGTCCTGTTCCGTCAGCTTGCAGCTATTTGAAGTTTTCATGAAACAGAAAAGCTCATAGCCAGCAAGTTTGGCCGCAGATGATCTTCCAGCAGCATGCAAAAGAATGTGGAATCCATTTTTTCCCTTATGATTTGCCAGTTTATGCGAATCCATGAACGCTTCAATGCACCCGCGGTCCATGATCAACCGATGCCAAAGTAAGATAACGAAACTAAATGACCTATGCGAAGCGACGTGGCTAAGAACGGTATTGAAGTGCAGTGCTTTCAAAGAAGACCACGCGTTTTCTGCCGGCATACTATTCTGAAAAAGGCTACACCATTGGTTTATCGACATTGCATTTGTGGGGAGTTTTGTAGATAAGAAATCCACCGGAAGCTGCTCACCAAACGGTTGAACTTCGGCCTCCCCCAGTAGTTTTATGTAGTGCTCAAAACTGAGATCTTTCTGGAAGGTCTTCCAGGGCACAGATCCATCGGCTTTTTGACTTTTGATCACCTTGTTCAGCGCCAGCTGCATCTTAAAAGCGCCGTATCTCTCAGATAAATGATTGAGACGCAGGACTGTGGAATAATCCAGTGAGTTCTGGTTGATCAATATGTTCAATGCGCCCTCAGCGTCATCATCCAGGCCCAAAGAGAGGAATTTGTCGATGCTTTGAAGAACGAGACCCTTGGATAAAAACTGCAGATCTGTAAGTCCAGCTGTCCTCAAGACCGACGAAAGGTGTGAGATTTGATTTGTCTGCAGATAAAAGGCGATATATGCGAATGAGATTGGTAGCTTGCCTTTCGCCAGCTCCAATAAATGTTGCAAATAGTGGATAGATCCGGTACGAGCTACTATGATAGAGCAATTCTGCCAGAAAACCAAATCAGGAGATAAAGTAGCTCTTGTTTCAAGTATTTCAGAGTACTTTTCAAGAACTGTTAACGTAAAATTCGCCAGACATGTAATATCCGCTCGATCGTCTGAATTAGATGACGTGGCTCGCAGCATATGGGAAAGCTCACGGTACAGCTCTACCGGTGTTTGATCCACGATGTAGCTACCCTTTTTGGAGATCCATCGGATCTGGTTGGATTGCAATCGATTCAGCAAGGTGAAATAAGCATCACCGTTTTTTGTCAGACGAAGTTTTCGAAGAGTATTAAGTACCACATTCAACGACAATTCAGCCTGGCCATTTAGTAGAATCTCCTTATGTTTGTGAACTTTATGCGAGCGCATTCTGCGACCTGTTACCAGAGCTTCTCTCAGCCATATATCAGTGTGAGAGAGGGTTGCTGCCGCTGGGCTTCTCAGTACGGAGCGGCCCAGCCTTCGTACCAGTTTATCGCCACCAATAATTCTTGCAGTGAAATCTTGGAAAGATCTCATGGGAACATGGTACCGTTGCATTTCGCTGTATTGGCTCTAGGCATTTAGTTTTGGTAGGTTCTCTTTGACTGTTCTAGGTCCAAATAATCATGTAATAAAGTACAATTTTGAACTTGCTCGATGCCGAACCGCACACCAACAAAGAACCGAACAATGAAGAACGATAATTAAGGCTGCTCTCGGCGTGAATCTCGAGATTGATGACACACCATTCTCCCAGTTTCACTGTCAGATGAAATTTCAAAATTTTGAGCGGTAGAGAGCATAAGTTGTTTTTTAATGGCAAGCTGCAACCCAAATATTTAATTTATGTGGCGATGGGATTCATTGCTGAACTCTAGCCATTTTATTCCTGGTTTCATAAGCAGAACAAATGCTGGCAGTGTCAGACATCTTCCGTTTCTGATCTATGTCTTCAACATTGAATGTGATATCGACATCCTGTACAATTCTTTTCTGATAAATCTTTTCAAGCTGCCCTTTATGCCTTGCAATCCAGGAATGTTCAAAAGCTGAGCTACTGTCGAAACGCCTGTGGACGTCAATTTCAAGTAGCCGACGAACGAAGTTCTTGGCGCGATTGGAGACTATACTCCACTGACTAGATGTGAAGTTGAGGTTACCCATCTTAGCGTTGTGTATAACACTAGCTTCCGAGCCGTCACCATAGAACGGCGAGATGCCCGTTAAAAGTATGTGCGCGATGACCCCCAGAGACCATAGATCGCATTTGGCGTCATATCCGTGCTGTTCGAAGCTTGCTGCCCGCGAAAAGCGCTTGTAAGCTGTTCTATCAGCTTTGAAACCAACTTCAGGGGCGCAATATTCTGGTGTACCCACTACCGTATGCATCCTAGAGCGTGAAGACGATAGGTTTTTAGCTATTCCAAAGTCTGCAAGGACGATTCGGGAACAGGGTTCTGGGGTACAGAGAAGAATGTTATCGAGTTTCAAATCGCGGTGCACTATTCCTTGGGAATGCAAGTATCGTAATGCCTGCAGGATCTGGTACACTATGAGCAAGGCTTCGGTTTCTGGGACAGAAGACAAGCAGTCCGATGTGGCCAGGTACGAAAAAAGATCACCACCAGTAATCAAATCCTGGAAAATGTACAAATTCCCACCTGCATCCGCAAATGTCTTGTAGACTCTGATAATATTGGGCTGTGCAGTGGCGTTAGTATATGAAGTTTCATTGGGATCAGTGATAGGGTCTCAACGTACATGTGAGAGCTTGAGTAAAATTTTGGCCTCTTCATCCAACCTGTTAGGCTTTATTTTGATCACTTTGACGGCGTAATTTGTGCTTTGATGGGTGACATTTATGGGGTTCCGGTTGTTGGCAACCAAGACGTGACCAAAAGTACCGCTGCCAACAATTTTGGATGTAATGTGCCAATTTTCGATATCTGCTCGAAATCCCAACTGTTCCACAAGATCGTGTGTTGTTTGTCTTATACGGGCCACGAAACGATACACTGCTACATTGGGCACCGTGATAGTGTCTCCATCTTCTAACAAACACGTTTGGCCTCGTTTCATCGACATTCCGTTGAGCTGAGTTCCGTTCAAGGAACAATCCTTGACATAGTATAGCGGAACGCTGTCATCGTCGAATCTTATAGCCCAAAAAACGCAATGAACGCTCGACACCGATGCTTGATTCAGTACAATATCACATTCTCGGTCGCTTCTACCCAATTTCACGAGTTTATTTTTAACAATGGCCATGGCGGCTAATTGTTCATCTGCCTCAAAATTCCCCGGTTTCGCGGTAAAAGGTTCCAGGACTCCGAGAATTTCCTTCTCGTTATAATCTATCTGTGCAATGCCCATCTCGGCAGCTGAAGTCGGTTATTTGAGTGGATGGTTTTGGAAATCTGTGTAGTCGAGTGCACAAGTTTACTGATCGGTATGTCCTCTGAAGTTTGACTATATGTAGACATCTGTCATTATATACGATATAAATTTAGAAAATTAATAGCCGAAGACTGCCACTGGCGATTTGGGTTGCTCAGGGTTTAAAACAGCAGCAATGTGGTCGGTGTCCATATCATACTAAAGGAATTGCGTGTTGTAGTTATTATGCGGTATCTTAGATCTCAGCGGGGGAAACATAATATCACGAATGACGATTGTGTCGTTGTAAGCCATTACACCCGATCAACCGAAACACTCAATGGTTACAGAGCTAAACTGTGTCACAGTTACGTTGAATGGCTCAGCCACATAATTCTGTGAAACAATGTGTGCGATAATTGTTGTGAGAAGAGAAGTTCAAGTTATCATCACGTGACTAGATACGCAAGCGTCAGTATTAGTAAAAAATGAGAATTTGCATTTCAAAAGAAAATACGAAGCTGACTATCCATGAACATGACTGAAGATATCTACACGTAGCTGAACCATCTGTAGCGCTTTCGATACTCATCTGAATTAACGTTGTTTCCCAGCTGATCAGATATGATTTGAAGAAAGTGGATCACTATCCACGACTGCTACTAATTTATATTCGTTATATGTATTAACTACGTCATCGCCAAAGGCGAAGTATCAATGGAATCCATCTCGCCAGGATACCTACACCCAGGGATGTCTGCGATGCTTACTCCAGAAACTCCCCAGCACACCGCTGCAAATGAGGAGCTAGATATCAATGATATTAATGAACTAAACGAGAGCGATATTCAAGGACTCGATTTAGAAGAGGAACGCGATACCAGTGCAAGCGCTGTCAGCCAACCGACCCCGAAACGAGAAAGGTTAGATGAAGATCTAGAGAGTAACCTCGACTCACATGATCATTTTAGACCTCGTGTGAATGTCAGTTCACCGTTCTCATCTGGAGTTGACATGCGTAGATATGCACATCGTGCTGAACATGTCAATCAACGTGCACTGTCAATGTCACAGCAGTCAAAATTTATATCGTATTGCGATGAAAAGTTAATGGAAATTCAGAGGAAATTTGTACAATCCCGAGGTCTAAACGAACAACATGGTTACCAGGGTCTGGGACCGCTTTTGGAAGATCTTAAAACAGTGCTGGATTTTATATGGTATTCCATAGAGGGCCTTACTAACACGGAGTCACTTTTGAAGACTGACGTAAATCTTATGAGCCGCGAACAGTTTGCAGGCACGAAATCTACAAGCTTTGGCCAGGTTTACTATCTTATACGTGTGGCGGACGATTTTTTGGATTATTTGGCGACATTTGATATTCGTGGCATGAGCAGTGATGAACAGCACAAAACTCTTTCAAAAGCATTCAAATTCATCATCATTTTGGATGTATCATTTGCACGGCTATTGGAAGGTCTGGTACCAGGAAACACCAGGCTGAACGCCACTGAGACGGTGAGAATTGCGGGTATTGCAGAGCGCACAAGAACTGCTGTTCCACGCTATCTAGAAGAACAGCAAGTTCACGGTTATCATTACGAGGTAAGCAAAATTTATGAGGAAACGTTAGAAAGGTGTGCTTAGAACTATGCAGGAGAAATATGTAATTTTATTAGAATTGGTCAAAAGGATTTGTAGCATGCACAGTGACCAAGGAGGGAGTGGACAGCGGAGTCACCATTGGAGGATTTGAGGGCTCCTCTGTGGCTATCGAAGCCTGTGAATGGGTGTGCTGCTGTTTAGCAAGAGAAGGCTCCGCAAGTTGTTGCTGTTGCTGTTGCTGTGCTGCCTGTGAAACACTTCTATACGAACTCAAGTCCAATATAACTGTGACATCTTTTGTAACCTTCGCCAGAGATGCTAGATTTGGTCTCACTTCATGCAAAATGGGCAAATCCTTCATGATGATTTTTGTATTTGCCAGAATAGAGATGATGGACTTCAAAAATGCGTTGATATGTTCCCAGGTTTTGACCTTCTCCTTTGCGCCCGAGAAATCATCCGACGCACTTTCATAAATGAGCGACAACCTTTCTTTCAACATCTTTGAAAGTTCCTTCGACTGATAGCACGTATCGGTAAGGTCCTTGATTTTGGCTGCGATGCTACTTGTGATGCTCGAGGACTCAGCGCTTTTCGTGCTAGCGATAGCACTTTTCGTTATAGCAGACGTGAGTTGAGCATAAACCACGTTGACCATCGTGATCACTGACTCTAGTGTGTGGTAAAGCTGTGAATCAACATCAGTATCGGAATTTTCGTCAAGCGAAGGTTTCGAAGATGTACTTCCTGGAATAATGGGCGTCCCGCTTGAAGTGGGTATGTCAGTGGCGGCTCTTCTTGCGGCCTGTGGTGAATGCTGCGATGCCTCTGTTTTCATCCTCGGTGATCCTTCGTTATCTGATCTTAGTTCACCTCCAACACTGCTCTGCGCGGGAGGTGGAGTTGTCATAACCGATACATTGGCCGACCTGTGACCGGCAGGTTGTGGCAGAGGTGAAGTTGCGGGCAAAGGTGCGTTTGATGTGACGGATCTTTGTAAGGTGTTGCTCCGAGCGCGTGGTATATGTTTATAGCCATGTGAGGTGCTCAGAGAATGCGTTCTGGTTACCCTTCGCCTGGCGTTAGCCAAATTGGTATGAGGAGTGATTAGATTCCAAGCATTGAACATCTCCGTGTAAGAACAAAGCAAATTCATGTAAAACATTCTTGCAAAACATATATCGTTTCCTTGGAAAAATGCTCTAAAATGCTTGCGAAGCAAAATGAAGACTTGCTTGAAAGTTGTGATTATTGTGAGACAAAGCTGAATCATCACACCATTTTTTGTAGAAGTTGGGTTTTCACTTTGCTCAAGAAGCTCTACAAGGTTGTCAATATGGGATCTAACATTGTAGAGTAAGGAAATGGCGTTTACAGCAACAGCCTTGTCTTCACAAAAAGAAGTTATCTTTCGTATACTTTGTTGACATTCTGTGAAGCAGAACAGAAGTTTTCGACAGGCCACTAATAATTCATCGTGGGACACCCGTTGAGATGTCGTTTCTTCCGGGAGGACCGAGAGGCGCTTGAAATAGTCATTATATTTGTTGTTGCTGTGAATCTCTTCCTGACGGTTTTGTTCTTCCGAGACATTGATAAAGCCACGGCGTTTCGCGGCTTTGCTGATCTTTGCGTCTTCGAAATGTTTTCGCAGTGCAACACACCAGTACTCTTCATGTGAAGTATCTAAAAGCGAGGATAACGGCACTTCTGCCTTCACCTGATCGAGCTCTTCCTGTAAAATTGGGTTGCCTTCTACTTCCAAAATCTTCAGATTTCGTAGCGACATTACAGCGGGATAAAGTTCCCGTAATGTCGTTACGTTATTATTCTTGAGCGAAAGGACCTGGAGATTGTCGCACCACGTCTGTGGGAACGCATGAGGCAGTTGTGTGATAGAGTTTGAGGAAAGATCTAAGATCTCGAGTCGCTGGCACTGCAATAGGACTGTAGGAAACTCTCGCAGCTTATTGTTATGCAGATCAAGATATCTGAGCTCCCGCAGTTTACTAAAGCTTTCAGGTAGCTCCATCAGCTGGTTTTTCTGCAAAGAAAGTCGTTCCACTGAAAGCAATAGTTCAATTGTATCATCTGTAAGTGATGATATACCCAGATCGATAAGCTTGATGGTCGGATCGCGCTGCGACAGTTGGGTAGATGCGACAAATTCCAAATTCGTTCGAAGATCAACGGCGGACGCTTCGCTCCCGGCAGGTTCTGTTCTAGCGTCCATCACAGTTTAGTATGTGAACGAAGAGAGAGCCAGGGTCGCGGTGTAATGACGTTCGTCTGTGTGTTTCTGTCTATTGAGATTTGTCGTTGTTCGGATTTAGAATGGCTATTATTGCATTATGTTGAAAGCTGCCGTTCTTGGATGGTAGTAAAAGTAACGTCATACGTTAAAGTAACGTGACCAGACTATAAAACGTGATAAGCTTGGTCACATGATCAGCTCTGCCGCCAATTGATACAAAGTGCAGCTGGGCGGCTACGGTGGCCGAAAAGCGGCAACAAGATGTGGACAATGATCTCCAAATGAGAGCAACAGGACAAGCTAGAGATCACTTTCTGCATTCCGGCTCTGACAAGCTCTGTATCAGCCAATGATGGTCGGAACCTCCATTTCTACCAGTCTGGCCCTAATGCGATGTCTTTAACATATTCAATTCTTCGAAAGCAAAGTTGACGCAGCACTGATCCACTCTCATTCCTGTGAATCCATCGGTTCGGCCACTGTCGTTGAGCGGGACCAATTTTTTGAGCCCATTCTTTCACAAGTGCTTACGTGTCTCTCCGAAATAAACCTTCTCTAGAAACCTTGTCCGCGAATACACAGCTTGCGATACCTTAGCTAGAGTGTAGCGGGAGGCACAAAGCCTGCTTGGAGAGATTCCAATGGATCTCAAATGCTCAAGTTTACTTTTTCTGTATACCACAGTATGTATGTTTCAATTTGAAATGCTCGAGGGAATTTTCTTGTCGATCCTCTAATCATTCATCTTGTCGATGGTCAAATAGTGTCAGCTACTTGTGTCTTCATCCGTTACTCTACCCATTCCTCGACTCGAAGACTCGAGATCTAATAATTCACCTGGCAATGAACAATGAAAAGTTTGATACCGATGCCTCTCCGATGCTCATCACCAAATACTCCCCATAATAAAAGATATTAGATCTCGAATTGTATCCCAAGGTAGAATATGGGATGGTTTTGGGCGGATCCTGTTAAGGTACGTTTTTGCTGTTACACATTGCAATAAAATCTCCCGTTGTCCTTTAAATACTAACACGTTTCTTGTAGACACAGACTTGCCCCGTGAGCGGTAGCTCTAAAGGTTCAAAGTGTCCTGTCACTCACGAAAGTGCTCCAAAAAATGCTAAGAGCAGCACAACAGATGGATGTCCCGTTCTGCATGGCTCGGACCCTCAAGATGGGTTGAACCCATTGAATCATATTCCTGCTAATTTGTCGATGGAAAGACAATCCCACCAGATCTTGGAACTCCCCAAAGATCGGACTACAAGCTCGATTCCTAAAGGTAGCGAGGAAACCGGCGAATTCTGGGAATACCCCTCACCGCAACAGATGTACAACGCCATGGTCCGCAAGGGTAAAATCGACCCAAATACCGGAGAAGAAATCCCTGAAGATGCTGTGGAGTCCATGGTTTTTGTACACAACTATCTCAACGAAGGGTGCTGGCAGGAGATTTTGGATTGGGAGAAAAAATACATAGAGGACACAAATGTCGAACCCAAACTTCTGCAGTTCATGGGTAAGCCCACTCAGTATTCGCCCAGAGCACGTTGGTTCAATTTTCTCGGAACGGTCTTCCCTACCTGGTTCTCCAGTGAGCTTCCCTTCGATAGGCACGACTGGACTGTTCTAAGACCGGACCCTTCGTCCTCTAACACTGAACACCCTGGCTACAAGAAGGTTCGCTACGTGATCGATTTTTACGGTGGACCAGACGACGAAGAAGGTTTACCCACGTTCAATCTGGATGTTCGTCCCGCGCTTGTTGATTTTACAAGTGCAAGGGACCGTTTCACCAGATGGACTGAACCAATTCTCAGCGAGTACTTCGGGAGCGAGAAGAAATGAAGGGGAATATTTAAATGCAGCTCCCAGCTGCCCTTCCCAGCAGAGCTTCAACACCTAAACCAGAAAATTAAGTAGCTCGAGTTTTCGGCGCCGGCGAGCGTCATCGATCTAAAAGCGATGGTGTATGGATATATATGTTACATGATGATAATAAGTATTTACAGTGAGATTATTATAAACTTCATTATTTGGAGACCTTTGGTAAGGGAACTGCATTTTGAGTCAAGATGTCTAGATCTCTTTTAGCTGGTGTAAAGTTTCTGACGGCATACACATCTTCGAGCAATTGAGTCACCAAATCCTTTTCTTTAGAAGCGAATCCACCCTTTTGAACCCTTGATAGCTCGGCTAAGGTGTGAGTGATTTTCGAAGCCGCATAAAATGTTAACGACTTCTGTGCCTTTTTGGCAAAGGTAGCGTAGACAATTAGCTTTTCGAGGAAAGCTGTTGACTTTTCCTTTATGCTCTGTTCGCATACAGCGTCAACGATAGGGTCTAAAATAGATCTAGTTATCGTGGTCACATCTCGAGTTTCCTGAACAAAGGATTTGAAAATCTCCTCACAAGCATCAATGTTCCCTGCTTTTGACTCAGCTGTTATCATATGACCGAACTTTCGAGCCCCCAGTGGTAGTTTGATTTCTTCAAACGCCTTCCGTACGACCTCAATATCAGGGCAAACCTCAGTGAATTGCTTAAAGACTTCAGTAGTGGCGTTGACATCGTTTTTGCTCTTTGAGATGCTCTTGAAAAATTGAAATTCTTGGTCTTTGGTGTATAGGTAATTCGCATACATTTTTAGCGCCAGAGTTGTACTGTTAGGCTTTAACAGGGCACCTGGGTCTGTGAACTGTTCGCGATAAAACTGATCAACCGCTTTTTCAGGGAACTTCTCCTCAAGCATTTTTCGAAGGACTCGATTAGCGAGTTCAAGAGAGATTATCTTTGCTGGTAATTCGCCAGTGATTCCCTCAAGAGTGAATTCTTTTCTGAAAGATTGGAAAAACAGATATTCTTCGGTAAGGCGTTGTTCCGTTTTCAAGGCGGTAGGGATCTCATTGATCCAAAGTTGTTGCAATTGATGAAAGTTTCTACTCTCTCCTAAAGCTCTTACCAATGCAATGTACGAATCTACTTTGATTGAATCGGAGACATTGGCAAAATATGTGTTCCAAACCGCTTCTATGCGTTTCGCCTTTTGCTCACGAACATCTTTTCCGTATACCGGAATGTTGGCAATCACAACCAGTAGTGCATTTTTAACAGCGTCATCAAGAGTACCGGATTGCTTACTCAAATTGAAACAATGAAGAGCTTGCTGTGGTTTTTTCAGTTCGGTAAATTTGATCATGAAGGCAGAAATAATGTCACTACGCAGAGGCTGCTCCGATAACTTCGAAGCACTTGAAAGACTTTGAAAAAGGCTCTGTACATCCTGAACTATTTCGAGTTCCTTAAGCTGTTTCTTGAACTCGGGGGAGCAGGTCTGGGCGAAATCCAAGAGTAAGCGTAGATAGTTCTCCTTCGCACTTTTGCGTGAAGAAGAATCCATTTTTGAGGTATCAAGCAAATATCTTAGTCTGGACATTTGCATTTTTTCGGGTGTGTCACCTATGTTCAGAATCTGCGTCAATTCTGATAGACGAGGTGTGTTATCTGGAACCATGAGGTAGCCAATGGATGCTAATGCCAAGTTATTTTCATGATGAGACCCATATGTTATAGTTCTGGTGTTTTCGGCCAAGGTTTCGAGATATTTCACCCATAGTCCTAGAATATCTTGAGGAGCATTTGACGCTATCAAGTGCTCGAAGACCACTTGAAAATGAAGATCACGGGCTAGTCCATATTGGCACAATAGTGTCAAAATCTCGTACGGATTTGGTGGGAGCGGACCGGTAGAGTCGGTAGAGTTTTTGGTAGTGCTAAGCTCTGATCTTGACGCCTGCAGAAGCTGCTTCAGAACGGAATTGAGTCCAAAAGACTTCTGCAACGTAAACCTGGAGTCATTGAGATTTTGAGAGACCTCATAAACTTCATTTTTGAGCAGATTGAAAGCTGCTGACGCGTTGTGCTGTTTCTTAAGTTCGTTGCCGAGATCGATATTGAGCTGCGCGATAGGATGAACTTTGCGCGCTGCATGGGCAACCGTACTGTTCCAACAAGCCGCTATGCGGATGTGAACGCTAGTCGCATTCCCAAACTTGAAGGAGCTCGAAAGCATTGGGGATGATGCCTAGATGCGATGGTTTTTGGTCTAGATCGATGGATAAATTTTTAATATGTATGGAGTTCGTGCTAGGGTATGTGCTAGAGAAGTGAATATTCGAGACTGGCGGCATGGCGTGGGGCTTTGAACCCAGGAGACACAGAGGGTAGATTATGATTAGGAGTCCGTACTATCACAGAACGAGTTGCAAGTAGTGCAGAAATGCAATGGAAAGCGGTTGTAGCTTTTGGAGGGCTTGTGTATCGTTCGGTACGGCGAGTACATACATAGCCTTCAAGAAAGCGGGACGTTTCTTCCAAGATTAATCGTGAATAAGTTTCAGATGCATAGATTGAAGAGGTCTAGAGGCTCCAGTCTTGGTTAGTGGGTCTTGTTTGCTTGTGATCGCTCTTAACAAACGGAGATCACGTGACAGAAAAATCAAAAGACAGACTCACCATATTCAGTATCGATCAAAAGACTCTTATCCAAAAATGCCATCCAAGCCAAGATACGTCAATGATCTTTACTGAACAGTTTGAAACCGCACTGCGTCTCTTTCGGCGTCATACCATTATCATTTCGTGTTGGTCACGTGAATTAAAATCATAAGCTCGTGCATAACGACAGGTATCTCTTTCACCCACCAGTGAATATCCCATCACTCCACTATGACCTTTCTTACCGTCCTTCACACACACTAACGCACACATACACATACACATACACGCGCCCTTGTTTCAACCTCATTGATCCTTACATTCGAGCTCTTTTCTCCAGTCCAAGGTCAAACCCATACACCACATATCTACTCACCCACGTGACGCCTCATCACCTGCGCGCACTCTCTCTATTTCTCTATCATTCTGTCTCAAGCTCGAACGCTAATGACATCATTTCAACCTTGTGTTCGCAGCAACCCTACACGCAAAGTTCTTTCATCGTGGTATCTCGAGTCTCTGTGTTCAATGGCTTATTGATGACCCCAATTTTTAGGGGCGCAAGAGACACAAAAACGCTATAGGGCCAATAAATGGGGAATATAAATAGGCTAGGCGGTACCCCACTAATCTCTATTGTCTTAACACCACATTACAAGAAACATGGTACAAATCACACATGTGAACGTAGGTATATAGTGACTTGTAATAAGTAGAAGAAGGCACTGTATAGAGTTTGTTTAACATGTACATAGGATCGAGCAATCGCGGCAATTGAAGGTGTGTCAGAAGGTGCTGTATTAAGTGTAGGGTTTGGCTAGGTGGCGTGCCGTACCGGACAAACAAGAACGTGATGGCGATTGAAGGCGGTTGAACAGACTAGACACATTGTGCCGAGGGACAGCAGCTGGGACATAGATAAAAACTTGAGGGGTACCAAATGAGTATTGTTACTGAGTATGAACGACGTTGTCGCGTGCCGCTCGTTACCCGCTTTGTACCGGGTATTTCTGAGTCTAAAACTAAAGAAACTGAGTCCATACTCAAACTATACTCATTTCAATTCACAATTTTCTCGCTCCCAGACGTGTGTGGTGAAGAAATTTCGACACCAACAGATGTAAACCCGGCACAGTGGACAGATCAGCACAGTCAAGATCGGCTATCACCCAAATACATACTGGCTTGTCGACAAGGATTGAAATCCTCAGCCAGTCTCGCAACCGTGTGGGCACGCGCCTTGCTTGTGTGAAAGTCGTTTTCGGTCTCTTTTTATTTCACCCGCACACAACCCTGATTGCGTCATGGGATCCTCCGACGGTAGCAAGACCAGCGGAGACGCACAAAACAAGAACAACCCTGACCAAAGCCAGCGCCAAGGCCAAGAGGACAAAAACCAGGGCCAGGGCCATGGTCAGAGCCAGAGCCAAAGCCAAAGGCAGAGTCAAAACCATCACACCAACCGAACTGGTTCCGGCCACGAATCTCTCTCATGGATGGCACCTACCGCAGTGCGACCAGGTACCAATTTTAAGAATGATGTGGATGGCGAGGAGCTACACCGTAGTGCTAGCCACCACCCGCAGCAGCAGGGGCCACAGACACCGGGTCAGGAACCACAAGAGGGTCATGGCAAGCCCCTCGATGAAGTGGTTGATAACTATCGACAGTGGCTAGAAACCCTAAATCGTACTAGTGAGTCCTCACCAGGTCAAAACCCTGCAGCAGCAGCCATGGCCGCTTTCCCAAACACGTTCCCGTCCTTCGACGATTTGAGCCAACAGCAAGAACAACAAGAACCTCAGTCGTCGCGTCAAAAGCATCCGTACCAGCGAAACCAGGATAATCTGCGACAGCCCGAAACTCAACCACAGGGCTCCGACCAGAACGATCAGCAACAGCATCGTGGCTACGATCCAAAGCATCAACACCGTCAGGACTTCGAAGACGTTGATAAGATGACCCTCGATCCTGACCTCGACTCGGTAACTTTTGCGCTTTCCGAGCCGTTGTCTCAAGTAACAGAAAGTGTAGCTCTTAAAGCCAGCGGTGCTGTCCACGACAGTTACGATGACAATTCGAGGGAGTCGTCAAATCGTTTTGAACCGACGAAGGCCGTTCTGACGCCAAGGGCTAGCAGCACCAGTCATACAGAGACTCCGGATCAAGAGCAATCACAGAGACAACCTCAGCCGTTTTCCAGCATAATGCCTTTCGGTCTCAATTTGAATACTGGGACGCGAAGCACTACTGATGTTTTAAGGTCTCACTCTTCAAATGGATGGATGAACCGCTCGCGTTTCAGACCTTATTTCAACATCTCACTTGTTGGCGACTCCAAAATCGCCACATGTATCTATTGTGGCAAAGACTATAAGGAAGGAGAATCTACGGGAAATCTTTCCAAACATATAACCAATAACCACGCTTCCGAGTATAAATCTCGCGAACGAGCTGCCTCCAAGGAGAACACATTGACTTCACTCACCAGCAAAGAGCGCTCATTGCGACTGTCTACAAGATTTGCTTCCGAGCTCAATCGAGACAGTGGTACTTTGGCGTCTGTAATTTTGATAACTGAAACGTTGGTACCCTTTTACGTGGTAGAGTCCATGGGTTGGAAGATCATCAACGGCCTTGTCCCCGATGTTCCACTTATAGAGACTCGTAAGGCCGTTGTGGAAAAGTTGGATCACTACATCGATTGTTTAAATGAATCACTAAAGGCAAGTTTGGAATCTTCCACATTTGTGAGTGTCCAACTTTACGTGTGTTCAAGGGAAGATGGTCTGAGATACCTGGCCGTGTCGGCGTCTTACGCTCCAAATGTAATAGGTGATGAAAGGTTAGACAGTATTCAGTCTCCTGAACTTTTGGTTAACAACACGGGAGATCCCGTTAATGGTCATTTATTAGATGTGGTTGAATTTAACGAGAAGGCCAGCGATCACCCCTCTTTATACCAAGGAGTATTGAGAATACTGGACAAATATGGGATCACATCAAAGGTAGCTCTGGTCACAGTCGATCAATTAAGCCACGCACTTGGTTTGCATGAGCCCTTGATGGAAGCCTTGCTGAGCTACTCTGATTCGCAAGTGATGCGTTACCTTGGCAGTGTACGTTTGTCACGTTGCATCAACTCGGGTCTTGAAATGCAGTTCGAAGCTGTAGCGCGAGACTTGATGAAGGATGGAGATTTCAAGCACGAGTACCAAAAAATCGAGAAACTTGCTAAGTCCTGGGAGAAGATTCCTTCCTTACAAAGTTTTGCAGACGATCTTGTCAGTCAACCTCATTTTTCAAGTCAAGTAAACGAAGCCCGAGGAGCTTGGCGCAAGGTCACCAAATTTTTGCGAGTGAGACAGAGGCTTAAAGTTTGGCTAGAGAGCCCTGACAGAGACGCCGAAGGATCTGCGGTACAGGATATCGAAGAAAACATCTCTCACACGTCAACGGCTTTAGAGCTATTCCGCTACTTTGTCGACTGTTGCTCAATTTTTGATAGATTGCGGGGTTCTTTGCTGACGGATGGGATATGCTTTCTACCTGAGGGAGTTTTCATCTACTACAAACTAAATGGGTTTTTCGATTTGTGCGAACGGGCATCCAGGGGCGAACGCATTCATCACGAAGAGTATTCTTTTCTGAATGGTTCCGACAACTTACTCCCTGAGCACAAAGAAAGAGTTTTAAGAGCCGTATTAAGCAGCAGGAAATTATTCAAGGGCTTTTTCGAAGGTGTAAAGAACAATGCCTTATTTTACGTGGCTGTTACACTGGACCCTTCTGTGCGTCTTGAGGATCTTCAAAAATATATGACGGAACAAGAAATGAATGCTGTAAAGCGTGAAGTGGAAGTCAACGTCCAGGAATATTTATCAAAATGTGATCTGTACGAGCATAGCAGTGCCAAATCCGAAGGTTCGGAACATAATAAAGCTCCCAAACGCAAGAGGATGGGACAGGAGCCATCAAAAGAGGGCGTATTCACTAGCAGCTACGACGAATGGACTCAATACAAGTGTGATGTCAAGGTTCTTTCAAAATCGCGTCGCGGGGTGATTCAATGGTGGTTTGAACGCCGTTCTAAGTATCCGCACTTGTTCAAATTGGCCATGGCATTGTACTACTCTCAGATCAGTTCCAACGAAACCGAAAACATTTTCTATGTTACGGAACACACGTTGAAGGTTTACCAAAGGAGTGTGGGACGAGCTAACACTCAGAAAGTGATGCTGTTGAGAAACCGTTTCAAGAACTTTGGACTGTACAACCAGGCTCTAAGGTTTGTGAACCCTTCTATCGATTAAACACATCTTTTGTAATTAATGTATTCATGTAAGAAAGTAAGAATAAGCAGCGTTGCGAAAGTCCTGAGAGTCATAGCGATGTAAAGAGACAACAGAGGGGTAGGTGGGGCTTTTGTTGTTGTTGTTACTTCGACGATGAAGATCGCGGTGACGATAGGACAAGGGGGTGCCTCGAACTGCAATGCAATAGGAGTGCACCTTGCAGATGGTTGTCATGACATCACAACAGTGGATAACAATGGGGTCGTGGATAGTAACAGAAATCATCTTGCTTACTTAATCTCGAAATGCGGTAAAACGACTGTTAAGTCCGATCTACACCAGGGGAAGGGTGAGACGAGAGAGAGAGAGAGAGAGAGAGAAAGAGGGTGTGAGTGTATGTGTGTGTCAGAGCTATTGAAACTGTTTCCCAGCACGCACACACTTGCAAACCCATCTCTATCCTCCTTGCACACACTTTGACTGATCCATCCATCCCGCTCTCTAGCAAACCTGAGACCACATGCTCTAGCTTGCCGTGTTACCGGATCGGGCAAAGAAACGGTCTCTATGTCTCAAAGAGGCATAAGTTGTGCGCGTTTCGGTAACTGCAGGTTACGCCCTGTGTGCATACCTATCGAGCGGCGTAAGGTACGTCACTACCAAGAATTGCCAAGTATACCATGTGTTTTCGACAGGGCCCCGATAATGCACCTCGAATAACAAGAAACTGCCGTGTGGCTGAATGGATGGTGGGGGGGGGGGNGTGGCTGAATGGATGGGGGGGGGGGGGGCAGGGGATGTGGTGGACCGACCAAGCTACTTAGACAGGGCTGTTTTTGGTGGTGGCCTCATACATAGATACATACATATCTGATCGGTTGGCGAAAGACCACCACACAGTGCGTTTTAAATCGAGCACCATAACGGAAAAAAAATGAAGCCATAGTGGCAGTGGATGGCGGTTCAGTTCCCCCCGCCAATGGCTTGCTCTGTTTGCCACATACGGTAACCCAAGTAGTTGTATTTGATTCAGAATGGCACACATCGCGAGAGATCTCAGACCGTAATTCCTGCACGTAACGACAAACGAAAAAGAAAAATCCTACTCTACAAATTTACGGATCCACAATTCTTTACCACCGACACTGCACCGTCAAGCGCATTGTGCAAGTCAGGTCAATCAATCAATCTCCAGATATCTGCGAAAGTCCCGGCGTAAGCTAAGCTCCGCCAGCTCAGCATTCTTCATCTTACACTTTACTCTCTTGCTCTTTCTTACTCTATTTCGCAGCTCTGCTCTGTTCTTCTGCCTTTAATTTTTTTTTACACTCTATACCGATACAGCACAGCACCTTCTCAGTATAATTGGACAGGAAGCCCGCTAAACACCGAGGTCCAAGAATTCCTATCGAATAACTTGCGTCTGTCTGGTGGTCCTGCAGCACTGTATCCTTGGTCTTCGTGGTTTTTCCGCTTTTTCTAAGATTTTTCTCTTTATCTGCCATTGCTGAGACACGACGCTGCGTAAGACCCAGCCAGTCGATCTACCACTGCCACAATCCGTGCTGCCGGGGGTGACACCACCGGCTTCCAACCCGAGCTGGCTGAACAGCAACTGCCCTATAGATAATCTACGCTACGCTCATGCATCAAAAAAAAAAAAGACCTCCTACTACTACAGCCCAAACAGGTAAAAAAGCTGCCATTTTCACCATCCCAACCACCACCCGTTATGGTGGTATCCCACAAGCACCGAAAAAATGTTCCATTAGCTTCGCAAGCTCGCAAGCCGTAGTAGACACTGGAAGAGAAGAGAAGTGAAAAGAAAAAAAAAAGGCTCTGGTGTGTGTGTAAGTAGGTTAGTGCACCTCCCGTCGTTCTGAGAGTCCCTCCCACACAACTGCCACTTGTTTGGTTCCCATGGCCACTTCAAACTGCACAGTACTGCACTCTTGCTGTACTGTGCTGTTTCCTACCCACCCGCCCTCTTTTTTCGATTTAGTCCAGTGAGTGAGAGATTCTCGAACCATACTCGTTCTCAACTAGCTAGCTAGCTCGAATTTTTTTTTTTTTTTTTTTNCAATTTTTTTTTTTTTTTTTTTAGGTGGGTTTTTTCTTGATCCCGGCTAATGCACACGAATTTCCTGTCAAAGAGGGCTGCGATACGGCTGAGATTACGGAGCACTCACGCCCACCCAGGCCCTAACTGTTGGTGTGTGTGGTGTGTGTGCATGAGCTTTATATCGATACTCATATTAAAATTGTATGTATATATATGTATATATATATATTACACCTATAATATAGCCATCTTGAAAATCTACAATTCTTCCTGAACTCCATCCTAGACATCATTTCTGTCTGTTGAGCGCGACAGAAACACCAACCAGGGCAAAGGGTTTCATATTGTGTGTAAGTCACCAGAGAAAAAAAACCAAAAAAAACCAAACCGCAGGGTCGTTTGTGTACATCTTTCTCTGTTTCCTTTTCTCTCTTCCCACTGCTCCTCCTCCTGGCTCCCCCTTCCTTTCCCTCGTTGTAGTGTCCCTCAGACGCCTTTTTTTTTTGTCATTTTTAACCTTGCATAGCGCTGTCCCCTCACGTTTTCGAGACAGACCCAACCATCTTGCATCTGTTGTTTGCATTACCAGAACTCACCAGTTGCACACACACAAAGTCATCCACTAACGCTTTCATTGTCCACCATTGCCCAAAAAGTAGCCAGCTGGTCTTCGCTACAACTAGATTTTTGGATTAGGATTTGTGTTGTTTGCCCTGGCAGTTTTTGGTTCTCTCATTTTTCGGAGCTGCGTCCAAGAATCGAACGCCCGTCTCCCTTCCCATTTACTGTGGGACAACAAGCCACTCTCAGCAAGCAGCCCCTGGAAACCCAACACATTCCCTGCATCCCACCACACAGCCGTCAACTCACCGTTTGACAGTGGAATTTATTCGTTTGGCTCATAATATCCCACACTTCAAACGCTAAAGGACCAGAATTCCAACCCACACCCTTCTCCCCTGATTTTGTTTTTTTCCTTTTTCGGGTTCGAGAGGAGTATCACATCATCCAGACCGTAATTGGTTTATCTTTCGCGCTTTCACCGCAAAAGACCCAAGATCCCCAGAGTGTGTTCTTTTGACGTCTTGGTTGCTTCTCATCTACAACACGGCCTCATAACCTCACCAAGCGAGGAACTGTGAACCGCTCAGAAGTCTCTTTGCGTGCGTGTGTTTATCTTTGGATCAGAATTGAGCTATCGTTCGTGAGGCGGAAATACAAGAAAACACAAGGAAATACGAGAAAAGATTTTGAAAAGAGATTGACAAGACCTTGTAACTACCTTCACTTGTTAAGCTCATTTTGTTTCGTTTCTGTACTGTTTCTGTTGCATTTTGGCTCTCTTTCCCAGTATCCAGTCTGTCTCATTATTACGCGTTATATCACCGACCAAGTTGAAGATAAGTTGAATCTTGAAAAAGAAGAAGACGAATAAAAAACTGATCATTAGTCTTGTAAAGATTCCCCTCCGCATCTCATTGTCATCCCCCGCTTTCAAATGTCATCGTCTCATCTCTCCGCAATGGCCGGCGTCAGACGCTCGGTGTGGAACTCCAGAGCTGCCCATCCCAGGGTCGTCCAAATGGAGCTCCTCACTCACCAGCTCGCCTGTCAAGACTACAGCGTCGACATCCTGCGACACCTCATCGATATCGAGCAAAACAGCAGACCCTGCCTTGCCAGTTTCCAAGCACAGCCCGAAATCAACACCCACATGCGTTCGCTCATCTTTGACTTTGCCATGTGTTGTCACACCAGACTGGCGTTGTCGTCTTCCACACTATTTCTGTGCTTCAGCGTCATCGACCGCTATTGCAGCCGTATCGTCGTCAAAAGCTCCACATACCAACTCGTTGCTCTTTGCAGTCTGTGGCTGGCATCCAAATATACCGACAAGAAACCTCGTGTGCCATCCTTGCGGTCACTTCAAAATTTGTGCTGCTCCCAGTATTCTCGTACTCAGTTCCAGGAAATGGAGCTTCACATCTTGAAGGCTCTCAACTGGACGCCATGTAACGCTCCGCCACACGATGCGTTTGTCGATATCCTTTTAAAAAATAAGATAAGCTCTTTGAGTTACCGTGGCCTCAACATCAATGACCTCAAATACGCTAGTTGTGTGTTGTGTGAACTTGCCTGTTTCGATCACGTCCTGGCGTTTGATTGCAATGCTAGTGCCGTAGCGCTTGCCGCGGTCACGGTCGCAACACATGCTTTACGTCTGTCCGTTGATGGCGAGTTTTTGCATTACTCCACAATGCTCAAGGATGTGAATCTACAACGCGTTTGTGGTCTTATCTTGCGGAAACTGCGCACACGCAACTTTCCCTCAAGTTTCAAACTCAAATATTTCGGTCAAAACTCGGTAGAATCCAATCCGACTATCAAAAGTTTAATCGAATACGACCAAGCCATTTGTCCTCCAACGCCAATTTCTGCGTCTTTGAACTCCATGAATCCAGGTTTTCCAGGTCCTCAAAATTGCGATTCCTCAGTAGCATACACCGTTAGGCCACCCAACCGCGCAACTTTCCAAACATTCAGGTCCCCGCTTGCCAATGTACCGCCCACGCCAAGCACGCCCTCTTCGATAGGATTGAAAAACCACGCCCGAGCGGCTAGTTTTATGGAAACACCACAATCATCTGCATCTCCAAATCCAACGAAGCCCGTGAATCCGGCAGCGTACTTGGCTAAGAGTACAACCGGTCCACCGACCACTACCATGCTCAAGAGATCCGATTCGAAGCGCAACTCTGCATACATGGACATGGATTTTTTCGACATGGCTGAAGTAACCTGTAAACGTCCAAGATAATTTGCTCAAGGCGACGTTGCAAATCAGGGCGTGCTGCATCACTGGGCGATAGAAGTACAAGTATAAACTTCTGTCGTCCGAATCATGACAAGCTCAATAAATCATACCATATTGTGTGGCTTACGAATTTTTTAATGACAAACCAAATATCCTTTAAATCACAATAGGTATCTTCCAACCCTTAAAAAGGAGCGGTAGACATGCTACGTTTTCCGTTTTCCATTCCTTACCTCAGCTCAAATGGGCTTACAAGTCGCTCAGATATCCAAGTACAGATTCAGTGTTCTTTAACTTGGAACCTGCGTTTTATGAAGCACATATTTTCTTTTGGTTGCTCTCGCAGACTTTTATCGGTCACTCTATACAGTTACTTAGGTACCTAACTTGGTACACAAAAGATCCCACTGTGCTGCATTCTAGTTGGTGTATAACTTTACATAGTTTCAAGCATTTTTCGTCGTTCAGTGGCTACCTAATGCATAAGTCTTGAGATTTTTCTGTAATCTTTGTTTTTTTGTGCCCAAACAAATAGCCGCCAACCATTGTCATGCAGGGTCCTAAAATGGTGCTCATATTTATGCGCTTATGCATATGCTGTGATGTATGACGTGCGTCGTCACTGCCATTGTCTAATAAATTGATAATCCGTCGAAAGGGATAGTGACAAAAAAATAATTTTGACGGTTGAAAGCCTGTGATGCAATGGCCACCAGGTGGTTCGAAAAAGAGCTCACTCGATTCAACCCGGTGTTCGGCTAGTCTTGCAAGATGAGCAAAAGATCAGTCGGCTTAGATGCTCAGGCAACTTTCAAAAGATCAGAAACTCTAGCGAAGACCATAGACAATGAATACACTAATTATTATCCTTCGGCTAGAGTAGAAAGCATAGACATCATTGAAGTTCCTGATACCCCCGAAAGAATTGAACAATTTTTGACAGACTATGTGACCGCTCGGAAACCTTGCAAAATCAATGGTGTGTTCGCAGGAAACGTGCCGTTGCAAAAGCTGGATTCAAGGCATATATCATCCACTTTGCCAAGTCATCAAGTTCTACAGGTAGAACGTAAGATTGATGGTGGCTTTGGAAGTGGTGAGAAGCGACTTAAAATGTCATTTGGAGAGTTCATGTCGCGCTTGAAAAAGGGCGAGAGAGACCTGTATTTGACAACACAGTATGGGGCTGAGAATACAGAGCACAATCAGGTCGTAACACGACGCGATGAAGAAGGCGATGACGAAGAGGAACAAGAAGAAGAAGAAGAAGAAGAAGAAGAAGAAGAAGAAGGGTTTCAGAGGTTTGGCGACGAGTCAATTTCAGATGCAGGTTCTTTCCCGGCAGACGATTTAAGAGATGATTTCGATGACCTCGACTCCCAAGACGAAGAAGTGGTGGCTAACTTGAAGTCAGGTCCCCTTACATCTTCGGAGGTTGAAGAACGATTGAAAGAGCTTTATCAACCTCCTATGGATAGCTTGATCAACACTTTACCAGAAAGCCCCGCGTTTATGAGTGCACTGATACCGCAACAACTCAACCTCTGGGTTGGGGCAACATCACAAATAAAAAACAACGCTAACGATGACTTTTTGTCTAATTTTGATGCCAAACTTCCTCGTCTAGGTCTAGGAAGATTCGTACCCGGCGGCGGGTCTTCGTCAGGGCTACACCACGATCACGCAGACAACCTTTACGTACCTGTTAGCGGACACAAGAGGTTTACATTGTTCTCGCCCAAAGACGCCCACAAAATGTATACGGTTGGTTTGATTCGGAAAGTATACGCGTCTGGGGTCATAGACTACGCGAGGTGCGAAAAGTCGCCTTTTTGGAGAACTTTACGTGACGATGGTGCAATACTGGGCGAAGTGGCCCGCCAGCAATTAAACCACAATCCCAATTTGTCTGCGGAAGAGAAAGAAAGATGGAGCAAGATTATACAGCAGGACGAAGAATGCGTCGTCGAAGACTCAGACAACAAATTTGACCCACCATCGTTCTCCACAGTAATCCCAACAGTAGTACACCTGGACAAGGTTGAGGATCCGAGCATACGACAGAAAATTCAAGCAAAAGCACTTGAAGAATGGCCATTGTTTTTCGAAGCCAACCGCATCGTGGTCGATCTTAAACCTGGAGAAATGCTATACTTGCCCACAGGATGGTTTCATGAGGTCACATCATTTGGAGCCCCTGATGCTATGAGTGTTAAAGATCAAATTCACATTGCGGTTAACTACTGGTTTATACCGCCCAACGGAGTAGACACCCAAAATCTATATCCTAACGAGGATAACTACTGGCACACGGACTATGAGCGTACTCGGACAGCTCTTGAAACTGCAAGACGGGAATCGGGCAGAGTTGTAAATGTGCAAGACTACGAAGAATGAATATGAGTGTGCTACTCCATAGCTATTCTGGTAGGGCTTCTGAATTAGGGCAAAAATCTATAGGGCTTTCGATTTAGGGCTTGACAGTTTCGATATTACCCTTTGACTGCTAAATTTTTTGAAAAATTCCAATTTCAGAAGAAAACAGTTCGCTGCGCATTGCGATATATCGCATAAAAACCATCAGCACAGTGAACATGTGGATCAAATTTGGCCGCGACAATGGCATGGCTTTAAAACATCGGTGATCTTTTTCAGCGTCAAAACTGGCTTCCTCAGGGCGTTAACGACAGTCGTTGAATTACACCGTACAAAACGATACTCTCAAAAGAATCTGTAACTGGCGATTTTTCTACCAGCTCATCTGCGCTCTGCCAAAAAAGTACGAGTTCTGCTTGAATAGCTTCCATATCGTCGTATCTTAAAACTGTAGTATCGCTTTTGAAGCTTGCGTAGAAGTAGCCCTACAACAAAAAATCAATTTCCAAAATTACTTAATTTTTCATTGCGTCTGAAATGATTCAAAAGTAGGCCATCGCTTATATCCAATATCGACCAAGAACCCTGTAAATCCCACCTTCGTTCATAACTTGGAGGTTTCGGCGCTTGTTAACCCCGGAAACGTTACAATATAGTCACATTAACTTGTGCTCCTTTTTTCCTGGTAAAATTTCGATCATTTTAGCGTTGGTCGATCCCTAAAATTCATCGACAAAAAGAGCTTCTCAGCTACGGTTATAGGCGACTGGTTTGGGGTTAAGTTATAACGATTGAACCGTTTAGCTTCTACAGAATACTACACAAACCATCAGTTTGGGTTGTGTTATCTCTAGTTCAAAGGGTTCACTTATCAAATATAGTTTTTAGTGCACGTTCCTTGAAGAATCCTCTGTGAAAGGCACACATTTCAATCTATTGAACGGTGCATGCTTGAGGATTCTTGAATTTTCTTTCAGCCTCAAAAATTTCTGCTAGTTGACGCAAATGGCATTGACAAATTCGAGACCCTTGCAGATCCCTGCACTTGAAAATGAGACACTCCATAACTCCGCTTCCCCAGTTTTCCAGCCAAGCTCACTGAGTAGCTCATCACAGACTGCATCATCTGAAAACTTGGCCGAAAGAAGTAGCTCAAGCGTCACTTCGGAATCCGGTAATGAGAATAGCATCTCAGAAACTCCCTTAGTTCGCAAAGACCTTGCAGGATTGAAACGGTCGAATACATCGTCGCCAGTGCCGTCTTCAGGAGGTGTTTCTGAGCTTTCTATTACGGTTCCTGTAACAGGGCAACGTCCAAAACCTATCAAGAAGGACTTGTCCATGGATGATGACATTTTGTTGGCAATTTTCGTTATACTCTACGAGAAAGATCTACAACAGAAAGGTGTGACCGTCAAACAACTATGCGATTATGTTGCCGAGAAACACCCTGATATGGCGGGTGCTTCCACGAAACTTTCGAATTTGATTTCAGCAAAATTGAATGCTTACGTGAAAAAGGTGGAAAAGGGCGAAAAGACGTTGAAGTATGCTCTTTCGCGTCAGTGGTCGGAAGGCTCTCCTCGAAGAATGGTGTACGTGTATCGTGGGGTGTTGGCATCGGATTACAAGTCTCACACGCAATCTATGATGTTGCAAAGGCAAGATTCTAAAGCAAAGAGCGGAAAGCCTAACGGGCCAAGCAAAAAGGGCTCCGGGTCCTCACAGACTACAAGCGATACCACCACAGAGGCCAGTGGCGCTGAAACAAAGAATGGGAATCAGGGGGGACGTGCGTTTGCCGTTAACAATACCTTTAGCATAAGCGCATTTGCGAGTGATTTCAACATTCCATACGCAGCATCTCCCGTGACAATGAGGCTCATTCCGCATTTCACAGAGAATAATAGCAGTAATAGCGACGCCACTTCAAGTGATTCTTCGAGGGAAGTAAGAGCGAGACCGAGTTTTAGCGAGCCTATTGCTAAGAGACCCAGAATATCGTCCTCTACAGATGCTGCTCCACCCCCCGCTGTTCCATATATCACAGCTGCTGCCGCTGCTCCTAGGTTAAGTAAGCTCAGTTCGAAGCGGACTATTGGGCTTCAAGAAGCTGGAAATTCAACGGGCGCATCATCTGATAACAAGAAAGTTTCGACGACGACGCAAAAATCCGGCGACTCCGATCAATTTTTCTCTGCCAGCCTCTTGGAGTCGTTTTCTCCAAGTTTGGCATGCAGTTCCTGGTTGCAGACCATACGATCAGGATTTCTACTTGAAGAAATCGACTCTCCAGAGACCGTTTCCGTAGAGGAATTCGATGGACTTTTCAATTGAGTATGCACACAGCTATTGAAAAGCTCATCAGACACATTGCAAAATGACAAACGGGTCATTTTTACTTCATTTCAGTACAAGGCCAGGTTTACTAGGGCCACGTTTAGGTTTTGGTTTTAACATATTAAAAAGGACAAGTTGTAATACTATTTAAATCATAATTATTGGACAATACTCAAGTTAGAATTGTCTCAAGCATTCTTGCCAACTCACACAATCTCAATTCTTTTACATCGTGTGATATTCCCGACGTCACAAAATTCGTTCGATTCGTTGTGACTATTTTCGTGACGTCTGCGAGTCATCCGATAATAATATATATTGAGTTGAAATTTAACATGGTTATAGGTTCATCGAAGAAAACAGCGCCGATTGGAAACATTACTAGCTGCTACAGAGAGTTTTGAAGACATCTGTTGAAGGAGAATTTAGTTTGTTTTCTAACCCTTCGACTGGTTTCGTCGTACTTGAACAATGCTTCCGAGAATCTTAACAAAACGAACCATCAAAGATGCGCATAACCTCAGATTTTGCTTGAGACAACTTACAACTGCTGGCGCGAGAACTTCCAGCATTAAAAACAATACTAGAAAATATGCTGCTCCAAATGGTGTAAATCACTCTCCCCGTAACCGAGTTCGTGAGTTTTCTACGTCGCATGTTGGGCTAAAATCCACTGAGATACCATTTGACAAACTAAAAGAAGACCAAAAAGAAGTTATGACCGAAGATCGTGCCGTTGATAAAGTTGACGTCTGTATCGTAGGCGGTGGGCCTGCAGGGCTTGCAACTGCCATAAAATTGAAGCAATTGGACGGCACGTATGGGACCGGTGAACTTCGAGTCGTTGTACTGGAAAAATCGCCTGACGTGGGCTCACATATGGTTTCTGGAGTCATCATGGAGCCAAGAGCGCTAAGAGAGTTGTTTCCGGAAAGCGAATATTACGATGAAAATGGAAACGGTATTCCGCTCCCACCTGATTTAGTTACACCTGTCACCTCTGGAGAGCTCAAGTACCTTATTGGCGATCTTGACATACCGGTTCCCGAACCCCCTCAAATGTCAAACGAGGGGAATTACATTGGATCCTTGAGCCAAATAGTGAGACATCTTTCTGAGAAGGCTGAAGAAGTAGGAGTCGAAATTTTCCCCGGAATTTCGGTCTCTGAAGTCCTGTACGGTGATGATGGTAAATCTGTCGTTGGTGTTGCAACAAAAGATATGGGAATCACCAAACAAGGAACTCCCAAGTCCTCGTTCGAAAGGGGTATGGAATTTCACGCTAGACAGACTGTTTTTGCTGAAGGGTGCCACGGTTCCCTGACTAAACAGCTCATCAAGAAATTCAACTTGAGAAAAGACAAGTGTGCTCAAACCTACGGTCTAGGTATAAAAGAAGTTTGGGAGGTCAAGCCAGAAAACTTTAAAAAGGGCTTTGCCACCCATACAATGGGATATCCATTATCTAATGATGTTTACGGCGGTGGATTTATGTACCACTTTGGAGACGGACTAGTTGCGGTAGGGTTAGTTGTTGGTCTAGACTACAGAAATCCCTATGTGTCGCCTTACCAAGAATTTCAAAAAATGAAACATCATCCTTACTACAAGAATGTTCTCTCCGGTGGTAAATGCCTAGAATACGGAGCTCGTGCCTTGAACGAAGGTGGGCTGCAATCCGTCCCCAAACTAAACTTCCCGGGTGGCCTTCTGGTCGGTGCTTCTGCTGGGTTCATGAATGTTCCAAAAATCAAAGGAACTCATACTGCAATGAAAACTGGCTTACTCGCAGCAGAGTCCATTTTTGAATTCATCTCAAAATTACCTCCTCTCGAAAGTATAGAAGAAGAGCTTGACGAATCATTGATGGTGTCACCTATCAACCTGGAGTCTTATGACAAAAGTTTCAAAAATTCGTGGGTCTTTGATGAGCTTTACGCTGTTCGCAACATAAGACCTTCTTTTAACCACCCTGTACTTGGTCGTTTGGGAGGTATGGCATATTCAGGTCTAGATTCGATGCTGCTGAACGGACAAGTTGCATGGACTTTCAAACACCACGAATCGGATGCTTCAATCACCGAAGCTGCCGAAAAATACGAACCTATCGACTATCCAAAACCAGACGGAGAGATTTCTTTTGACATCTTGACTTCTGTCTCACGTACAGGTACTTACCACGATGAAGACGAACGCTGTCACTTGAGGGTACCCGACCAAGATCTAACGAAGCACGCTAACCGTGCTTATCCAAAATGGAAAGGAATTGAGAATCGGTTTTGTCCCGCTGGCGTTTATGAATACGTTGCTGACGAAAATTCGGAATTAGGCGTTAAGTTTCAAATCAACAGTCAAAACTGTATCCATTGTAAAACTTGCGATATTAAAGACCCAACGCAGGATATTAATTGGGAAGTGCCCGAAGGTGGTGATGGACCAAAGTATACTCTCACATAGCGAGTAGCTCTGTGGTTTATTTATTTATTCGAAGTTTGACTAGCCGCTAGTCATCCTTTTCACTACATAGCTCGAATTAATAGTAGATTTAAGAGGTTTAATGTAAGAGTCGATCCTCAATTCTGGATAGGTTTCGTTACGAAGTTTTAGTTCACTCTGAGCGCCTCCGACACTGCTGTGATTGAAACACAAACTAGGTCGCCTCTCGACTTCAACCAATCATTCTGCATCTTAAGCTCTGCAGTAAGCGGTTACAGTGTTCCTCCGCGGTGACTGACGGACGATTTGGACTTGGCTACAGGTTCAGACAAATTCTAATGCAAAATTCTATCAAAGTCTTTTCCTTGTAGTGATAGCATATCCTCATACCCATGAAATACACGCAAACCAATAATTAACAACTTTAGTCCGGATCATTCAAAAGTTTTCATTTTCTAAGCGAATGCCCAGACATTCAGAATGCGCTCACTGCTTTCCCTTAGCATGTCTTTGACTACATTCCAATCATCTTCGCTCTCTAGCATCACAAAGTCACCGTCCTCATCCTGATACTTTATCTTCGAAATGTTCCCAGCGTGGGTCAGTTTTCTTTTGATAATGCTCAATAAATTGTCAATGCCAGAGTTTATTTCAACCAGAACAGTGTAAAAGTCATTTTGAAAGGCTATTCTCACGAGAAGCGTAGTCTCGGGTATCGATGACCTATAACTCTCCGAGATAGAACGATATTCGTTTTCAAATGATTGATGCGTTTGATGTCGCGGCAGCACGTCAGAAATTCTTCTATTCGGGTTGCTGGTCAACGAACTCATACTATTATGCGGGTAGTACGTCGTAGACGAATAAGATGAACGATCACTGTTGCTGCTGCTACTTTTAAGAGACTCACTTCGAACTTGTCGCAAAAGAGTTTGGAGACAGTTATGCCAATTGTCCCTGGTCTCTTCGTTTCTGAACTTTAAAATAAAATTCCCATGTTCTTTTGGAGATTCCCATATGATATTGAGAGCGCGGGATTCCATTGGATTCACTTTGTTGAGGTTTACAATCATGATACGGCCTCTAAGATCTAGCTTGGAGTCGTTTGGTCCACCAGGAGAGTTAGCATTACTATTGCCACTACCTGAAAGATGTAGTGTCGACGATGATGTGGTACTGGCTTTCTTTTTGAGCGATATGCTGTTGACCTTTTTTTGGACCATTTCGCTGAATAAAATGATGATCTTTTCGAAAAGATATACTTCAAAGTCGTGATCGGATTCATTCGCGTTTCCTGTTGATATGGACACCTTATCGAAATATAATAGCTCGCCAAATTTGGCAATGCGGTATCCTTTCCAATTTACGACGCGATCATAAAGTTTCTTGACAATTTCGTGATTTTCGGTCCTTCTCTGATTCTCATTGATGCTACGTGCAATACTTTTCGATATGTCCCACGCCAACTCTAGTTCTTTGGAGTTTGCGCTCGATGTCGATTGCTGTAAAAGCTCTTTGAGTAACAGAGGATATTTGCACAGTCTTTGTACTGGCTTCAGAAGAAAGGATTGAAGTTCTAGCTTATTGGCAATAACAAAATCCGATCCTTGCATCTTGTCGAAGCTCGACGAAATGAAATCTATGGCAGCATTTTGACCAATTGACCAAGGTTCGTAAAGCTTGAAGAAATGCTTTGAGTGCATAAAAAGAGCTCCAATCCGTTGCTTATTTGCCTCTACCTGTCCGTTTATCTCGAGAGATATGAGGAACCTTCTTTGAAAGTCTATAATATCATTAATGTTTGGGAAAAGCATTTTCAGCTCTTCAGAACTGATTATACCTCTATGCAAAAGTTGATTTCGGTACTGATTCAAAATCTCCATGTCGTAAACATACTTTCGCTCAGTTTCAACAAATTCACGCACAATCTTTCCTTGATCTGTATTCATCCATCGTAGCTCTTCGAATGGTATGTGCGGGAACACTTGCGGAGCAGAGTTTATTAACGTTTCCACCACATCCAACACCTTGATGAAATGGTCCGTGGTATTGGAATATACGTCTGAAATGGTGAAAAGCTCTTCGTCGCTGAAAGTGAAATATCTCTTGCAAGCTAGAATAAAATCGTATATCGATTTCTTGCATATTTTTTGGTCGTCTGATGAAACCACGGGCAGCTTGAACTGAGGTTTGACTGCATTGAATATTATGCACAATGGTGAACCCTGCTGGAAAAGATGTGCCAACTGCGTTACTGGATCGCAGTCCATGGTAATAGGCAAGATACCCATACTGAAAGTTACGACCGTTTCTTCGATAGTCAGGTTCGACAGATCCAAATCATCGGAGAAACTACCGTTGGAAATTGCACTGATACGTCTATCGCCCACAGATTTTGTACCATTTGTATTCGTATTAGAAAGATTTCCTACACCAGGTCCGATGTTGGAATGCCTCTGATTGTTCAATTGCTGCTGCTGCGACAACAAAAGTGCTTGTTTTTCGCTCAGAAGTTCGCTGCTGGTATGTGCAAGGTTCAAATATGGTTTAATTTGCGGCAACTGCTCGAGCCGCTTCTTCACCGTCAAACATATATGGTATAGAGAGTCTTCATTCGTGACACGTCTGTTCAGTAAGCTTTGCGTTGATTGCGTTACCAGTGTCGGTAGCGACACTGTCGATTGCGATTGAATAGCCATACGCGATGTTTGGCGATACACGATCGACGAACTCAAGGGTTTCAAACTCTGAAGATCCTCGAGTCCTTCCTCCACCAGTCTGGTTGTATATACTATTTCATAGAGATGAGTTCGAGAATTTAACGACCGGAGAATAGTATCGTTGTGAACGAGTAGCGTCAAAAAACGATTTCGGTGATGTCGGCGCCAGTATGCGATCAGGGCCTTCATGGAACTTGACTGGTATTGAGACTATGGTGAGCACATTCAGCGGGTCGAGTTTACTCTTATCTTTTTTTCAACAAATTGTAACATCATTTAGTTTAGTTTTGAGTGTACTTTTATCAGTTTCTTAAAATTACAGGTCAACAGATATCTGATCTTTCTTGAGAATTGTTTTTAGGGTCTGAGTCTCAGGAACTTTATGACTTTTTTAACTTCTGTACTGCAAAAGTTCTTATTCTTATCTGTCTTTCAAGCGCTCTTTTTGCCCAAAAGCGACCTTTGGGCCTTGTATGTCACCTTGTCAACCACAGTGCCCACTGCGAGAATGCCACCAATACTGGTTATACAGTTCAATATGAAACCGGACCAGGTTTGTGCATGCTGTTGTCTGTTGATGACTTTGAGCGGAGACATCTCGAAATTCACGTAAAGACTGGGCCACCCACCGCGACCGTGAAGCGTGTTGGGATGGTCTTCGTCCGTTCCACCGTGAATGGAGCGGGAGTGATATGTGGCGCTGAATTGTGTGGTCTCCAATTTCGTACCGTCGAGATGTTCGAACCGGGTGGGCACGATTTTCAAAAAATACGTAAACTGATGAAAGTGCGTGTCGATGTCTGGTTTCACAGTTTTGCCATCCAAGGGAGCAGTTGATACACTCTCTGTGGCAATCTCGTTCAGTTCTTGGCCGAAGCTGAGGTGGTTGATGATGTGGTTGAAGTTCAAATTGTGGTTTTTATCGTAAAGCGATACATCATGGTAATGGCCGCGCGCATTACGATAGGCTTTACCTGGAGCAAAATGCATGCTCCCCTCAATTCTATTGAGCTTAGCTTTGCCCTTAATTCGGCAGCCCTCGTTGATATGCTTGTTGACCTTTTCAACGTAGCCCTCACGTTCGCATTGTTCAATGTCTTTGCCATCGAAGAAGGCCCATTGCGCATTTGCATACGCCGTACGCACATCCTCACATGTTTGGCAGCATACCTGTTCTTCTTTTGGCTTTCCTTCGTTTTGACTTTGATCTCTAGCACCGTAGCAAGGTCCACAGTAATTTTCGTCGGTCGGTTGAACTCCATCCTCCTCTCCAACCTTGAACTTTTCGGTACCCAAACTTTGACCCGACGAATCCAGTCTTGTTTTGCTCCATCCACTTTCCAAAAGGTCCAATTGTGTTTCGCCAGAGCTGTCCAAGACGTCCAAATTGAGCAGATAGCATGGAAGATTTGGGAATGTCACGTCCATGTTCAAATCGAGCTTCAGATGGCGGTCACGGTCTACAACCAAATCTGGACGTATAATCACCTTGTTGAGTTGTCTCCACTCACTATAGAGCAGCATTAGCGTTACCATAACGCATGACAGCGTTATAATGCCGCCTGTTCTGGTTCGGATTCTCACGTCTTCCTCGGTCTTTGCAAAAGCGTCAATCGACAGCAAAGTTGACTTCTTCATTCTGAACTCCCAGCAAGCTATTCAACCGTGCAAATCGAGTTTTTAACGGGCACAAACGAGTTATTTGAGTTGTTGTTCGTAGCTTTCATTGTCATCATCATCACATTTCTAAATATTGCAGTATTACTGGTAATAATGTATGTATCGTGATACGAGAACTTCAGACGGTTGAAGAAGTGTGATTTTAAAGAGACGATGATGGTAATAATTTAAGTAGCTATGACACATTAGCTCAGTAACTACTGTTCGTTTTATGAGGGTTTATTCCGTCTTTTTTTTTGGGCTTTTCAAACCGTGTTTTACGGCTCAGATATCGCAAAATCTTATTTTCCATTAAATCCGCCTTTTGCGGGAAGAGGTGAGGTCCTGACCATTTGAATAACTGTGGAGTAGCTGAATTTCGGATGTAAAGACGCTCAGATTCGAGATTTATGAGGAATTGCTCTGTGTATTATATGTGCTGCGACAGATTAGTACAGAGTGATATTGAAGTTGTTAGATGTACTTCAATTGTAAGCAAGTCAAGCTCAGCGAAGAGGGCGAGGCACTCTTGGTTAGGTATGCTGCACCGAGCATAGCAGTTTGAATCTTTGCTTTAATGGAGACACAGACCGAATAAAAACCCCGCAAACAAATTCTGCTCTCTCACATAGTACCTTTAGATTGCCAATAAAATGAAAATGATCAAGATTCTTTCATATTCATGGACTAGCATCCAGCTTGGTGGTTTGACAAACTTCAAATTCAAAATTTGTTACAATTTTTCATAGACTTGTAATACGTAGATTGAAGGTAGATAAGATGAGAAAGAGGGACGATCACCACTGAAATACAAACTGTGAAAACCTTTTCCGAAATACTAAAATGAGGCCAGTCAAATGATCCATGATCACGGCAACGACTCAATTCAGAAACATGATCACGTATACTCACTTTAAGATTTATCAGTCACTTCATTCGAGGCTCGATAATTCCCCTTGCATTTCCAAAATGCACCCATAATCTGGTCTAGATATCACTGTTTCCGATTGTGATAGCTGCGGGTGCTTGTTGTAACAGCATAGTGCACTTTTATTACTTTCAAACGGTGAATATGATCAGTATGCTAGACCGACAGTATCATCCTTGTAGTTAAGATGTTATATGTCACGCTTAACGGGTGAGTCGTCGAGAATCAGTACCACGTAGAGTATCGAAAACCGGCCTTCCTCTCCAAGGCTTCCTGGTCCCACAAGGCGTATCCACGTACTACTAGTGACACCATACTGTTCATTCACCCTCGATCTGATCTCAAAGTTTCTCGAAAATCTCAAATCTGGTGGTCATTGGCACCCTAACCCTGGAAACATTCCGGGTTATGTTCCTGGTTCTTACAATACACTCTGTCCCATGGAGTTGAGACCCCGACTCTACCTTAACCTGTAAATTTCGGATTCTCGATAAATCTAACGAGCACTTTGGATCCGGTTTGTAGCAACGGGTGGCCTGCCACCGCGTTCATCCACTTGTTGAGATCCTCCTTGCGTTCTTCTATAACCTCATCACTGAAACGGTTGCCCAGGATAATCTTTCCCGGTAGATTTGGCACAACGACTTTGGGATGACTAGAAAGCGAAAGTTCCTTAAGCAAACATTTGCGAAAAAGCTCAAATTCAGAGTATCGTCTACGAACATTGCTTAAACGTTTTGAAAATGACGGCAAGTTGGTTCGACAGATTATTTCATAGTCTGTATACATTCCACGTTGATCATTGTGCGGTAAATGCGTTTTCGGGTTCGCAACTTCGATTTCCAAGAAGTTCTCCGGTTCTGCATAAAGATCGACCGAACTGGCCGGCTTTTGAGGCTCTAGTGAACTTGATTCGACGGTGCTACTGAAGGATTGAAATTGGCGCATTCCACGACGTGATTTAGCCTTGATTGAAACCTCTTTGGTCGCTTTAGAGTGTCTTCTGTGATAAAGATATAGGTGCTTGCAAGCTGCGTTTATCAATAAGATTATTGAAAGTAAGATATTGAAATAAAGTTACGCAGCTCATCGCTAGAACAAAACACAACACGTTCAAGTCCGTTTTACTTAAATAGCATCGCAATGGACGTGCAACCTGAAGAAGAAGAGGTTGACGTTTTTCGGAATGTCGCACAAGGTTTGGTTGGTAGCTATCTTGAGATTACGATTCAATATTGGCAAGAGTTGATTAATGAGATCGAAATGACTAACGAGCCAGGCAGTGAGTTCCAGGACGATTTCAAGTCACACTCGTTGCCCTTGGCACGGATCAAAAAAGTCATGAAAACTGATGAAGACGTCCGAATGATAAGTGCAGAAGCACCCATCCTCTTTGCCAAAGCGTGTGAGATTTTCATCACAGAGCTGACATTGAGAGCGTGGTGCATTGCTGAAGAACACAAGAGAAGAACGTTGCAAAAGAGCGATATCGCGCAGGCGTTGTTAAAGAGTGATATGTTTGATTTTTTGATCGATGTCGTGCCTAGAAGCACAGAATGATGTGACAGCGTCCCAGCAAGGGCTGAATGAGTTTTGAGGAAGGTTTTAGCGGTCTCCACATTCATCAAGCTAGACACATTTCTCAAGGGCTGCGATGCGGGGCATGTGTGCAAAAGGGTGCATAACATGGAGTTTTCGCTGGACTTAGAAAAGGTGCAGCTTGTGAGGCTGCGACCTTCGAATCCACACACACACACACACACACACACGCACATACTGAAACGCCTTCGAATCTGTTGTTGGGAAGGACATCAAGCTAGATACTTGACAAAGATCATCAATTTTATTCGTTAAGAATCAAAGTATTTGAACCCGATGCGTCTTCAAAACACATTCAAAATCTATTCTGCCGGGTTAGAAACGTCATATCTCATCCTCGCATCAACCACGGGCTACTGGTGACGGAAGCAAACTGGCGTCAGAATTGACGGCTGGAAATATGGAATTTTTGGGCAAGTCGAGTTCAAATAATGTCGTTGACTCTAACAATGCTTCAGATTTGCTGTGAGAGTAGTCCAGGTATTACCAACTATCCAGTAACGTATTGTTTCGTCCCATGGTTCACGAGCGTCACATCCGTACAAAGCGACCATTTTATTTCAACGCATAAATATATTCCAAAACATCGTTTCAATCCCTCTTAGAGAGTCTCTTCTAATGTCTTCTATTTTTGACAATTCTTTTCATCTCTTTTCGCTACTGCCTCTGCTATTTTGATGGCTTCTTCTCTGGTCGAATTCTGAGTTTCTCACATACGAAATCATTATACCGTTAACAACAACCTAATTAATATATCTAAATGAAAAGTTCCTGGTTTGGACGATGAGATGCGAAAAGAATACCAAAACAAGGTTAAGAATAGGACTGTTGTTGGGCTATGTCAACTGAAGTGTCCCAATTGGCTCAGGCCAGGACGCTGGCCATGCAAAATAAGCCGGGAACAATGCTTCCGAAGGTTTTAGAGACCGCTATGTCGTTGTATCGCTCCGCTGCAAACCCATCCGCAGAATTGGGCAGACTATGTTCCAGGTTGTTTATGGATGTACTCAATCATGAAGAAGTTGCCTCGAGCGAAAAGCCTTTCATTTCGTCGCAACATTTGCCGACATTATCACAAATGTGCCGAAATTCACTAGACCATATCACAGTTCAAAATTGTATTTTGGGTTTTAGTCGATGCTACGAATGGCTTTTTGATTTAGTCGCTAAAACTTCAAATAAAGAACTATGGGATGCTATGGACCAGTTCAAAAGCTTCATTATATCCAAGTGGAAAACGCCTTATCCGTTGTCGCCAACGGAAGATCTTCTCAACGACCACGCCCGATCCCTAGGTGTGAAGCTGGCAATTATCAAATTTATCTCAACAGTGGTCATCACACATACGCAGGGACCTTCGGGCAGTGGATTTGCTTCGCTACCCGAGTCACACCCTGTTATTCCACCTAAAACTCAACTTGGATCAGGAGCTAAGAAACTGCTAGGCTATCTGTTGGGATATCTTTCTGAAGAACCAATGATGGTTTCAACCTTGTTCATGGGGGTACTCAACTGTTTGGCCTTCATTATGAAGCAACGGCCCCAAGCCACAAGTCATATCTTGGTGGGTATTTTGAGGTTTAACGTGGACAACAAATATCAACAGGACTCGGAAAAGGTTTTACAATATCGATTGGCGAAAAGATTCGTGGAGCGATGCTATAAAATATTTGTTCAGTTTGGTCTGAAATCACAGCTGATAAAAAACTCTGGTAGTACATCTCAATATCACGCTAAGCTATCCAAGATTTCTCAGACTCTTCACGTAATCGGCGAGGAAACCAAATCCAAAGGCATCTTGAATTTTGAACCTAAACAAGTCGAGCGAAAGATGCCAGCGCGCGAAAGAGCAAAATACATTGCTTTTGTAAAATCATCAAATCAGGCGGCTGCGGCAAAAGCTGAAACCCCACAACCCTCTAGACTGTCTCCAGAGATGCAATTATTGCAAGCTTTACAAGAATACACTTTGGCCAAGAGCTCATCTACCGGGTTCTTCAATACATCGCCAGTCGCTATTGACAATACATATGCATCGGCTTTCTCTCTCATGAACAGTAAGCACTCGGAGATAGATATTTCCAAACTACCAGCAAATGTAATTGCAAAATTATGCACAGAGTCGCTTTATCAAAGTGACACGAATAAGGTCATTACAGGATTGTCCATAGTTGCTTCTCGTTATACTGATCTCATGAACAAAGCCTCACGTCCTGAAGCACCGGTAAAACGTCCTCTTGAGGACGGAACTGATGCCACACAGCTAGCTAAAAGACAAGAAACATCAAAACCGCTCGAGGATGAGGAAATTTCCGAAGACGAAGACAAACAAGACTTTATCCTAGCGCCTCCCACTCCGATGTCTGAGGAGGAGAAAAAGGAACATTTCGCGCGGATCTTAGAACACATACTTGATGTTAGAAAAGCAGAGGCAGAGGAAGATACGTATGATGAGGCGCCTGACAACCTTCTCCACAAAGTCAGACTTATGAAATGGAATAGCAAGACGTCTTGGTTGACATTGTTGACCAGATTAGCCACTCGAGGGCTAGTTCATAATAGTGAAATGAGCAACACTGCAAGACTTGCTATTTACGAATACTTCTTAGACGATTTTGGCGGCCGCGTCGATGTTGTAATCGAATGGCTGAGCGAGGAGTGGTACTTCGAGTCCTTGCAGAATGGCAGCGATTCCAAAGAAACGCCGATTTACGACGAATGGTCGTTGAAAGTTTTGGATGCTCTGATGCCGGTCTTGGAGTCCTCACATAGGCGTTTGTTTATTAGACTAGTGAGTGAGTTACCTCGGTTGACTCAGCTGCACATCGAAAAAATCAAATCTATCTGCCTAGACCCGCTTCGAGGCTCATTAGGATTTCAATCGCTCAAATTCATGCTTATGTTTAGACCTCCAGTAAAGCCTTTTATTCAAAAACTTTTGTTAGCCATGCGGGATGAGGACGAATCCGTGAAAGAGAACTGCGAATCCATACTGAACAAATTCTTTTGAGGAAGTGGGCTTCTGCGACAGCAACAGAGAAACAGCAAAATACGACAGTCAAGAGCATCGTTTTGTTCCACCATAAGGTTTGAAAACAAGGTGCGCCACAAACACGAATCGATCTGCTCAACAACAATACATACAAGACAGGAAGTATGTACGACACGCAAAACGCTGAACCTGACGTCTCAAAAGCTTCTGCCAAAAAGCTATCCAAAATTTATATACAAATTTAAACCACACTTTCCATCAGCAACTTCGATTGTGAACCTCCCTCCAGCTCATTGCACGCCAACGCTTCCACTTCTTCTTACCATCATCACCTACTGTCTGGTTTCTCATCGGGAGACTAGCGTCGTTACCTTTAATTCATTTTAAACTGTCGTCGTACTCGAGTACTCTACTCGATCTCTCAATTTTTCTTCTTTCTTTTTTTTTGTCAAATTTATTAATTTATACAATCGTTATTCACGAAATAATTTTTCACGGGAAAGTGAAAAATTATTTTCAAATGCTCATCTCGTCCATTGAAATGTCAACGTTTCTATCCAAAATCTCAGCCAACTACACCAGCAAGATTGCAAACAATCCGTCAGTGTGAAAGGCCTTTTGAGAACGCTTCTAATCGCTGTTTAAAAGGGCATTGAAATAGACCATAGAAAAGTATAGAAGAATCGGGTTTCGCGAACTGGTCGAAAGAATCATCAAAAGACGAGTTTCCGAGTTTTTGGGGAAGACCAAGTAAAGAAGCAACGGTTACTTATCCAGTCGTTTAATCGGGCGTTCCTTGCTGTACCTTAAGAGATCTCAAACTTTGCTTCTACAGGTAGAAGAAAAGAGATACATATATAGAGAGAGAGCAGGTCTTTTTTTTTTTGATTTTGGTCCATTTTTCTTTCAAAGAAAATCACTAGTATTCACGTTCTGGTCTTGTGTGTGTTTGTGTGCGTGTCTTGGAAACCTTTTGAGCTCAATTGACTATGTTCCAGCAACAAGAAAGTTTGGGTCTCCCCACACGGGTGCACTCTCCAGTCGGTGGAATGCCGCGAAGAGTGCATCCTGGAGCTGTACTACTGTCTCCACAGTCTACAGCCATGAATAGCATCCATAGTGCGGGACCACCCGGCGACAAAAACAACGGCTCGCATATGCCACTCAGCCCTCAACTTTCGTCTCAGCATCTTTCCCTCAACGATCTGTTGGACCAGCAACAAAGCATGCTCATGGATCACACACAACGCTCAGCAGCCGGACCTGCTGTCGTATCTCCAATGTTGCAACCAAATGGCTCCATGTTTTTGGATTCGTTCACAAGGCCCACAAGCAGCATGGGTCAATTGCCCGCTCCTGCTCCTACCAACATGGTTAACTTCACACACGACGTGAATCAGCTTTGCTCGTGGATGCTGATGCTATCTTCAGCCCAACAAAACTCAGTCATGGATAATCTTCTGTCTTCGTTGAACGAGGAAGTCTTGCAACACACCAAACTGAAACTGGACAGTCTGATTAGCTCGGGGTACATTTCCCCCAGCGTAAGATCGCCGCAAGTCATAGCACCCATGCCCGATAGAGGTCTCACACCACAACCTTTGACCCTGGACTCTCTTTTGAACAATAACCTTGATCATAGCATGAATCGGCAGTGGTCTCCCTTACCTCAAACTCATTCAAATGGACAGCCGATCTACGACTACATAAATGATCTCACCCACAGGCCACGTTCCGCTGACCCACAGCTAAGAAAGAAATTTGGTACCCCTGGGAAACAAATACCAAAAAAGTCGCCATCACAACCTAAAACGGCGCCCCACAATGGTATGAGCTCCCCAACAGGGTCCACTGGATCGTCGTCATCTTCCTCGATGAACCCCAAGACCTTGACGGATCCGAAACTTTTGAACAACATCCCTGCATGGTTGAAATCTTTGAGACTTCACAAATACTCGGATGCACTCAATGGGAAATCTTGGGTCGACTTGATTTATTTGAATGACGATTCATTGGCAGCTTTGGGTGTCTCCGCTCTGGGAGCCAGAAGAAAGCTTTTGAAGGCCTTTTCTGTGGTGAGAGATCACAAAGAGCGCGGCCTCATCGACTCTAATGCATTTTAAAGGTGTATATCTAACACTACAAAAAGACTTGAACTTATAACCTAGACTAGTGTGCCCTCTTCTTCTCAATTTCACGATGTTGATCCCTACACCTCAGCAAAGTTAGGTTAGGACTAAGGAAGGAACAATACAGATATTATCAAGTTGCTTTAACCGTTTATACTATATGAACAAAAACACCTTATTTACATTTCCCTTCCCAAAATTTCTTGTTTGCCTGAACATTATTATGCAAAAACCTCAGCTCTTGAAAACATTCTGCTAAACCGGCAAATAAACTTTCTGCAAATGCATTAATGAACAGAAGCTGACCCTTTGGTATGGATGGATATTTTATCAAAATGCTTTCTATGCAATCCGGAATAGGTTCGTCGCAATCCGTCACCTTGTGCCCATAAATATCATTGTTCTGAATTGACTTCAAGAGTGCGGCACATTCACTGAACTCGCAAGTGATTAAGACTGCCCAGTTGGTAGAGATATGTAGAGGACGGGTGACGTTTGATATATCCGCGGCCTTTAGAATCAATGACAGTAGACTTGGTAGTTTCGAGGGACCCGCATCCATTAACTGCACATATTGCGAATGCAAGGCCATGTCGGTAGCCAAAATGGTATCGGACAAGATAGTTTTCTGTTGCAAGATCTGGGGCCAATGTTCTTGGAGGAGATCTGAGAAGATTTCGGTATGAAAGTTTTCAAGCACGGAAGCCTTGTTGTACAATTTGGCAACGGGTGAAATTGGATCGCACATAAGAGCGTTATTTGTACCTGGATGTCCAACGTCGTGACCAATGGCCGCAACGCAGACGACTAGTATGGAGGAATTTTTTTCGAAATGAGACTTCAAATGGCAACATAGCTGCCAAGTGGCTTGCATAACGTCGACGGCATGTCTAAAACTGTGAAACTTGTTGCCCTGATGGTAAGAAGCCTCCAAGCTCAACAGAAATAAGAATAGGTCGTTGTCTGAAATATGAAAGTTGGCGTCATGCGCAACTTTTTTAAGAATCAGATAACTGCACCATATAAGCTCTGAGGTCGAAAGACTCATGGCACAGAAATCCCAAGTAGAAATGAGTTTCCAGTAGTGGTCGCTCGAGACTTTATCCTTCGGTAGAATGATCAAATCTCGAAGATTGAGAGCGGTGGAGATGAGTTTCGTGCATGGCAGACCCGCACTTTGATGACTGTTGTTGCGTACTCGTGTAAGATGGGAAAGCATTGTATACACGTTTGCAGAGCAAGAAGATGAGTTGGGAGTCGTTTCATCTTGTTGACAAGCATTGTGGGTCTCGTGGCCTGTGAATGGTTTCTTGCAGCCTTCGTAATTGTTGTACATCCAGGTGGAGACTCTTGCCAAACGGCTGGCGTATAGGGAAGCGCACTCACGCAGGTGTTTCAAGGCTTTTGGCACTTCTGCGGGAGCTGTAACGCTGAGACTGAAACAGGGAAATTGTTTCTGCACCAGATACGCCAGTTCCGCAGTGGTAATTGACTCCAGCTCTGGATCTGAGCTGCTCTGGGAATCACGCTGTGGCTGCTGGTGGACGACTAGCGACAACGTCCGCTCAAATGTGTCTTCACCCGAGAGCCTGTGGGCGTACAAATACACCAGGAGTTCACTCACCGATGAGAGATGCACCACGTTGCACCCTGCAAAATGCTCAAACAGCTCATGGCACAACTCGGGCTTGTTCACGGCGAAAACTGTTCTCATGTTTCAGATGTCAGTCCTGCAAGTCCCAGATGGAGGGAGAGGGATGGGGGGAGAGGGGGTGTTATAGTCAAGTGCAGGTTTACTGTGGGTATCCGTTTGTCTTCCTTTGTTGACCCTGTTGAAGGTTTCAACAGACAAAATGAGGTCTAATGTTCCTGTGATGCAAAACAGACGCAGTCAAACCGCTAGTTTGGCTTTTATCAGTGTGTGAAAAGTCTCAGGTAACTAGTTCTATCTCAATATCACAATTCAAATTTCTTAATGCCCAATTCGAAATTCGAAATTCATTTTTCAAAATTCACAACGCACACAATTCCACCACACAATACCACCACACAAAACAACACACAATACGAACCTCTCAAATTGTGAGTAGCATTCAGGTTGGAAAGAAGGGAGATTGAGCGCGTGCTCCGGGTTCTTGGCCCAGCCTTACTCTCGCCCAGAAGCTGGAGCCGGGCCCCTATCGCGAAAATAGAAAGGGAGGAAAAAAAGAAAGAAACGGGAAGGAAGGGAAAGGAGGAAAAGAAAACAAAAAGAAAGGGAAAAGCAATGTTCCGAAGACGATCCCCGCGTCCTGTGAAAATTTCGGGGCTCTTCCAGTACATTCGTTGGTTTCTTTTTTTTTGGGGCCGGTGGGGCCGGATCGCCGGGTAACCAAAAACGATATCGGGGAAAAGCTGGCTCTCATCGCCGAGGGGAAATAATGTCACGTGAACAAATGTGTACTCGAGTACACTCGTGATTTTTGTCCTGTGGTCCTGCCGTGCACGGAGACACAGATCCAATATTTTCGCTTTTGTGGCATGTATTAATAATTGGTAAGATCGATCAATGGTAACGAAATCGTCGTTGATCTAGTTGCTAAGCGCCCTGGGAGCGATCCCTTCAATGAAGCCTCAAGAGCGAACCAATGAAAAGGGACCGTGCTAGCCACAATGTGCCGCCAGCAGCACCGCAGCGTCGATAGATTATGCGTTTTTGGGAGCCGCTTTTAGCGACCCCAACCAATACTTTATAATCACAAAAACAAAAAATAAAGTGTGTCTAGAGTGTGTCTAAAGTCTGTCTAAAGTCTGTCTAAAGTCTGTCTAAAGTCTGTCTATACTACTTACACCTGCATTCGTCAAGCCGCTAAGCTCTTACCTAGCTCGGTGCCATTGCGTTGAATGTTCTTTTGTTTGTTGTAACGGCGGCACACAAATATCAAATCAAAAATGTTACAATGTCTGTGGGCTCGAGTCTTTGTTTGCTCCTTTTATAGCCCGGTTGTCGAGTTCCTCAGGCGCCCCTAATTTTTCCAAGAGTTTTTTTTTTTTGTTTTTTTCCCTCTTCTTCTCAAGGCCAGAGGGAAACACACCACGCTGAGATGGTTGAAAACGGAAAACTACGTCGGGAATAAATAAAGAGCTTGGCTCGGTGTTGAATTTGGATCTAAACGAAGTGATCGCGATGAAGCAACAACACCTGAGGGGAGATGACATGGTTGTTAGGACGTGAAACCATAGCGTGTGTGTGAAGATTGGGTCGTGGTGGAGGTGTGTTGGGTCGTGGTGAAAGTGTGCTTTGGCCGCAGCTCTGGTTAGGTTTGTAGGACGATTGATGGACCCAAATTGGATTGAACGCGGTGTGAAAGCCTGTGAAGATCGAGATATTTGAACTCTGTTGGAAAAAGGGTCGTCTAGAGAACGCCGCAGCTTGAAAAAAGGGTTTCGACTTGCGCTGTTAGGGGCCCTCGAGTCAATATGTATATATGAAAATATTAATATATGGCGACGGCAGCTCGTATTTAGTGATTTGATTCAGGACAGGACCGTCACGAAACAGACCGGAGTGATATGCGGCTGGAAGACTGCGGAGAGGTGTGTGCGCGTATTAAATGGTTGTGGTACTCGTTGCCCCGTATGATATTGCCAGTCTACTGTGTGGTGGGAGTTGTGCAATTCTCACCGATAGAGCCAGTCACATAGCTTTGCAACAGGCTTATTATTGATAACCGACTACGTCAGCAGTGCTCGAGTTGTTAATCTGCTTCGTTTGCTCAGTTATGGTTTCCTCTCAGCGAATGGATATGGTTCATGAATTCCACTTATCTCTCCGTAGTTCTTTTGGTTATAAGTTTATTGATGCCCGACTACGTCAGTGTTCGAGTTGTTAATCTGCTTCGTTTGCTCAGTTATGGTTTACTCTCAGTGAATGGAAACGGTTATGGATTTTACTTATCTCTCCGTGGCTCTTTTGGTTATAAGTTTGGTACATTCTGTTTAACCAAATCACAAATATTTAAACGATTCTTGGAGCAAAAACAGCAAACAATGGGTAACGTCGTAAAACTCAGTCATTATTAAAGACCGCTCAAAAGAAGTCCTGGACTGCTTACAAATTCTGCATAGCGTTGACGTATTGTTGCTTCATATCTCTACGATTGGTCCATTTCACCTTAGCGCTTGATGTGTCATTTTGGACTAATATGTCATTTTCTGATTACGCAATTTGGCACTATCACATATGGTTTACCAATCTCAATCAACACTTATCATTTCCAATTACTAGTGGCTTGAGGTGATCTAGGGATTTATAAATGTAAGCAAGTTTATGTCTGAATGGCTTCAGCGCTCACTTACTTGAGGTGTTTCATTTTGATATTGAGGCCCCTGAAGACTTGTTACATGTCTTTGAACACAAGCAACAAGGTGGTAAGTTACCATTTCTATTAGAAATAGCTTAATGTCAGCGCTGAAGCTGAATGAATGTGCTCGCTGATCCTGATCATCATTTTATAAGGCTACTCTTGAGTTTCTCTTGCACGTGCCCAAATCTCGAATCCTGTTTACGCGAGGACCCGAATCCGGGCGCGAGTCTGGCACCTTTCTGAGATAGCTAAGGAATCTCGACACGGTGGTTGAATTGACAGTAGATCAAGATGCACTGTCGAAGTCGAATTTATGGGCCTTATTTCGAATCGAGTGCTCATTGCTTTACAAGCTGCGAATATGACATAGGACAGACGTCCGGCGGGAGGAAGCAAGGTTCCTGACAACGGAAGGCATCAAGTACCAGGAGCCGTTTGATAAATCTATTTAGTACCTCAATCAGCGACTGACGGAGCTTAAGTGCTACCACTAGGTATGCGTGTGCAATGATGGATTAGCGATAAAAGTCACGAGCATCAAAATCTCATATAGCGACAGTATTCGTGACTCGTCTCCTTTGCTTCTGCCCACTTTTTTGACTCCTTCCTCTAGCCGAGTCACAAACTTTCGGATATCTTATCCACGTGACCCTTTTTTATCTCTAGACCTTCAATGCATCATCACAGTGTTTGATATATAAGACATGAAAACCCAACTACCATTCCCGTAAGATAGTCGAACCATCCAAACTCCATCGTTTCGTTTTAGATCCTAGTGTTTCATTTGCCGTCAAATCCACTATCTAGAACGCTACAACCTTACATCCCCGCTCACACACATCTCAAAATGCTTCGTTTCGGTTCGCAATCTATGGTGAGACTTACAGCTCGTTCTACACCTCGTCTTTTCCTCAGGGCTCAATCCACAAACGCACTAAATACCGCTCAGACTCCTTTCACTTTTTCAAAATCCGGACCATCCGCCATCAAATACACTACCCAGCACGAATGGATCGCTGCTCACCAAGATGGCACCGCTTTCGTCGGTATCACTAAGTACGCGGCAGACGCTCTGGGCGATGCCACATACGTGGAACTGCCCGAAATCGATACCGAACTAGAAGCTGGTGATTCTCTGGGTTCCCTAGAGTCTGTGAAATCCGCGTCCGAGATATACTCGCCAGTGGCTGGCACTGTGGTCGAGGTAAACGAGTCGTTGAACGACTCCCCCCAGCTCATCAATCAGGACCCACTGGGCGAGGCCTGGATCGCCAAAGTCAGGGTCAACAGTCTTGAAGACCTGCAAAAAGAGGACCTTTTGACGCTCGAACAATACGAGGACTCCCTCAAAGAAGACCACTAGAAGAACTTTCTCCGCTAACTGGTGCTCAGCATATCATATCCCCCGACTGCCGATAGGGTGTCAGGCGTAGTTACATAGAAGAATCCAAAAAAAGAATACAAAAAAAAAAAGAGTTCTGTTGGTATTTCAAGGCAATGGAAACCAGTCCGGCCTTATTGTTTTCGTGCTTGTTCAGAGCTGGTTCTTGTCTGTAATTGTAACGCGTGCAAGCCGCTGTGCAATTCATCTTCTAGCAAGTTATAAATTAATCTGTGTCTTTTTGGCAAAGTCAAGCCCTGGAACCCATCGCTTACAATTTCGAGTCTAAAATGCGACTCTATCTTGTTTTCGGCCTCTGCCATACCGTGATGGCCAGCATGTTTGTAGGAATCATTGAAAAGCGCGAAATGCTGCAGATCTGGGAATCTTCCGCGAACTTTCCGGTTAATACTTTGCGCAATGGGACCCTCGATACTTCTGTTGGATGCAGTACTCATTTGGCGAACAATTTGCCTCAGCATTAGCTTCTGTTTGGCTGTGAATTCTGACGATCATGCTTTAAAGCTCTTCCCAGTGTGATTTTATATTATATATATTATCTGAGTGGAAAATTTCAAGTAGACCGACCAACGAAACTCGCTCACATTCGGCAACAGCAGATCTATTAACGAGGCCATAGTTCCGATAAGATGATCAGACTGATAGCCCGTAGATTAATGTCTTCTACTCCTGAGGAGAAACTGATTTTTGATAAGCTGTCGAAACAATTAAGCCCTAAAAACATGCATGTTCAAGATGTCAGCGGTGGCTGCGGGTCGATGTTCGCAATTGACATCACCAGCGATAAGTTCAAGGGTTTAACAATGGTCAAACAACACAAACTGGTCAATAAAATTTTGGAGGACGACATCAAAAGATGGCATGGTCTACAACTTCGCACCAGAAGCGATTAAGGCCTAAATATAATTTATAAGTATTCCGGATCAAGCATGTAAATATAGAACGAACGACAAACAGAGGTTAAAGCAAATAACAGTATTCACAAGTTTTTTTGTACGTAAAGATGCTCTACAGAATGGAAATCAGCATTGCACCCTTCCTCGAAGATTGATCTAAGCATCTTCGAAGCTGTCCACTTGTTCCTCTTTCTCTTCCAGAATCTCTTCCTTGATCTCCTCCACGACTTCAAACTCTTCATCAACAGCAGACGTTTCGATAAAGTCGAAAATCTCGTAGTTGTATTCCTGTTTCATGCCGTTGGTGATATCATCTCTGTAGTTGGACCATTCCTCCATTAGCGAACGACGTAGCAAGATGAGCTCTCTCAAGGCACTGTCTGCTTGCATGGCGTCCGATTCGTCAAATTGAGCAGACCATTCTCTCAGGTTCTTTCTCACCTTCTTCCTCTCCGCATTCGTCAGCAGAGAAGCGGGTCTAGGTCTCCAGACAAAGTTTTTGAAGTTTTCAATGAGTTCTTCTCTCACCACTTCACCAGTGACATTGAAAACCTTGTAACCGTTCTCCAGTTTGTGTTTGACAGCGGAAGACCAGACGGCTAGGAACCGACCAGAAGGATCCCAGCTCAAATCTGTAGCACCATAGAAATCTGGGTGAGCAATGGATTTCACCTTGGCAGCCACGTCATCGCGGGTATTATCGTTCTTCTCTCCCGTGTAGTCAAGGTCGAAAAACTCAAAGTCTGCTTTACGGGTGTCTGGTGTGACCAAAGTTGCTACCAACACGAATCTACCAGATGGACACCAAGAGATTGTGTTCGAAAACTTTCCGCTGACTGTGGCACAAGCTCTCCATTTTTGACTATCGTCTTTGCTGTTCTTCTCCTTCAATTCTGGAGCAAAGAATGTGATGACATTTTTAGGGATGGATGGATTGTCATCCACAACTTCTGTACGTGATAGAGTGACAAATCGTTGCCCAGTTGGTTCCCAGGCAAATCTGAAAGCTAGTTCCTTCAGTTCAACCTTCTCAACAGGAACATCTTTTTCGGTAAGCTTGCAAATTTCCAAGTTTGTGAAGAAGGTCTTACCAGACTTAGTGTGACGATCGACCTTTACACATAGGTATTCAGCCTGTTCTTGCCAGATCAAACTCACATCGGAGACCTGAACGAGGTTGACCGTTCTCAGCACTCTTCTTGTAGGAATCTCCATTATGGTGGCTTTGCACGATTGGTTATTGGATTCTGGAGTCCAGAACGCTAGGACGGAAGAAAGCTCGTTGTTTCTGTTCACGGCCAACTTGACACCGGCGGGCGCAAAAGAGAAGTTCATAATATTCTCAATCTTGATAATCTTACCACCGAGTAGTTCAAAGTTGTTCTCAACATCGTAAACGGCCAAAGCGTTTGGACCTAGACGTGCACAGTATTTATCATCGAAAGACCATTTGATCATAGGCCAGTGCAATGCTTGAGCTGGAGGCAAGGCGAAAGTCTTGACAGAAACACCAGTGGCCACGTCCCACACGCACAATTGGTGACCATTGGATTCAGGACCAAATGGAAAATCTTCAGGTGCGTTTTCAGGAACAGAGATGGGTTCCGGCGATAAAGTCACCAAGTACTTTTCTGTAGGAGAAACGTCGAGTGCCTTGGTTTGAGGATGGAAATAACGTCTCAAACGCTCGAATTTCTTACCACCCCACGAGGCAACACCCTGGTCGTGGTAAGAGAACAGGTAAGTACCCTTTGGCGAGAACTTGACCGTGGTGTTCGACCAGTTGGATCTTGGCTCCACGGCGTTATCTGGCTGTTGGGTGTTTCTGTTCCAAAACACTCCGATCACGTCATTTTTGTGTAGCACGAACTGGTCTCTTCCTTGTTCGTCTTGCAACCATGACTTCAAATAGTCAGTAGGCTGGAAATCTGGCAATTTTGGCTCTTTGAATTCATTTTCGAAAGATTCAGAGCCGAACTTGTCCATATCACTCAAGCTGTTGACAAGAAGTCTGTGTTTTACGTCCAGCTTTTTACCGTTGAGCATCTTGATGGCCTTCTTGGCAGAAACCGCAGAGTCGAATTCAACGAACAAATAGCCTTTGGTGCTCTTCTTGGCTTCGTCAAGAGGTAAATTGATATCAACGACTTTTCCAGCCTGCGAGAAGAGTTTGCCTAGAACTTTTGACAAGATAGGAACCTTTGATTCCGGTGCGATAGGTGCACCATCGACCACAACAAAGTTATCAAAGTTGACATCAGATTCGACTTGAAATTCCTTCTCCAAATCGCTGAAGTCAATGTCGTCGACGGGAATGTCTTCCAATTTGATTTCCTCAACAGATGCTGCTGCCATTGTATCTCGATATATATATATATAGTAGAATGAACAGCTGTGTTTGGTCTCGACCTTTCTTGGATTGTAGTAGAAGAAGGCATCTAAACAGCTTATAGCTCAATTCGAAAATTTTCCAAAATCTCAACTGATCATTTTTCACGTGATTCTTCTATTCCGCACGTGACTGAGTGTTCTGGTCCGATTTGATGTATTGGACAATGTTTAAGATGACAGTTCGAGATGAAGGTATCAAACATACAAGTTTGAGTTCTTTAAACACCGAAGCACTGGGTTTCATGCTTCAAGAGCTGTTTAGCTAGCTAAGTGGATATTTTGTGAATATTTGGGCACTTCCAGGATCATTTTTACGCTTATTTTGGTATACCTAAGGACTGGTTAATTTACATACAAACGAAAGAAAGCTTGGAAGGCAACAATGGATACCGAAGACAGTGATGTGAGCAATGAGTCACTTGGTAGTCACTTGGAAGAAGATTTTGGTCCAGAACAATCAGGGTTATTGTCTAACGAAAACTCATCTCACATGGCAAGCAGTCCCGGAAAGCAGGATTCGAAATTACCATTTGGGGGCGATATTCCACGTCTGAGTGTTTCTATGACACCCTGGCGCACTTCTGGACCCAAAGAGCATAGTTTCGATACCTTGCATCACAGCTATGTCGATTCAAACCGTGGCTCAGAACCTCCACATCCGCTGCCAACACTTGACGCATCGCCGCTCAATTCAAGGCCCCGCACCCGTAATTCTCTGTTTTCTGAGTATGGCTTGTCCAGTACGGCTACCGCATCCGCATCAGCCTCTTCCTCTGCGGAAATTGAGAACTTGCAGCGACAATTGACGACATATAAACTCAAATTACGCATACTCACAGAATTACTACGAGAAATCAACTATACTCGAGACGGTAGCGCAGAAGACGGCATAACTCGAAACCAGACTTATGCAAAGCTCATTGAAAAGCTTCCTGGTCCCGATAAGGCAGGGGATATACCTAAAGAGCTAAATGAGCTACGACAGACGCTAGACATGAAAAACAAAGAGCTTATAGAGCTCAAACAAGAACTCGTGTCAAGTAATGAGGAGTACCGCACGGCTTTGAACGACATTAACTCGTACCTTGAGCATTCTGATGTGATTGCTGGCAACATTGACGAACTCTTGGGCTTGTTTTCCGCGAACCTGACACTCTCACCGGAAGAAACTGACGCGCTGGAAAAGGCGCGTGGCATATCCAATAACTTCGTGGATCTCAAAATAAATGCTCTGGCCTCCACCATACGGAGATTCTTGAGTATATACTCTTCCTCGCAGAACCAGGAAACTCAAGATTTTACGAATTCTACCACGTATGAAGAAAACCTTGCCACTTCTCACTTTTTGGATCCTCGACTGGAGGGCGCAATAGAAACGATGCATGAAGAATACAATGGCTTTTTGAGAAGCTTGCAGGACAAAATGATGCATTGCGCAGAAACGGAGAGAATTCTCGAGCAAAAGCTTGACAAACAAAAAGATCTTTTGGCCGAATTTGCCACGTTCTATGACAACAGGGCCCCCAGAGATAATGAAGATGAACGATTGCATAGAAACGAGGGTGATGATCATTTAGCAACTACTGCCTTGGATGTCAATCCGCAGTCATCAACCAATGTGGATTACTCGGGCAGTGACGTGGTGAAAGACAGACGAAGCGCAGAACACCAGGTTTCCAACAGCGAAAATGAGATTGATGGAAAGTTCGCAAAGTCTTTCGATCTTGAAGGAAGCTTGACGAATGAAGTGGCATTCAATAAGTGGTTGGACGAAAAGCAACGTCTCATGAGCCAGCTCTCGGCTGCTGACACTGAAATTCGGCTACTCACGACGGAGGTAGAATCACTCAAGTCGGAAAATTCCCTTCTGCGAACTGAATCGGACAATGCACTTGCCGACCTCGAGAAAACGCTTAAGCGAGCCGTTAGAAAGTCGGGTCTTTATATAAGTGAGAACCGCGAAATGCATTCCCATGTTCTTGCAATGGAGCATGAACTACAAATTATCACAAATCAAAATCAAGAGCTTCAAAAGGGCGCTCTAAACATCGGAAGGGATCATTCATTGCTGGAAAACGAATACCAAAAGTTTCGAAACCATTTGTTACTGCACCTCAATAAAGTATTTGACGTCTTCGAGAAGGTCCTACAAAAACATTCCATAAACCAAGCCAAGGGTAAGCTTAAGGCACTGGAAGATTTTAGCGCTAATGACAATCACAGAGTCTCACATGCTAAGCTAGAGTCACTTTATGTCTTCATCGAAACCGCCGTCAATACGATAGTTGAAGAGCACGCCAAGATATTGTTAAAAGAAAAGGAAAAAAGGTCCTCGCGTTTGCCATCGCAAGAAGAGGATCCTAACAAGAATTCAAGTTTGCGGATCGAGTTTCTGGAGCGTAAATGGGTAGCAGAACGTGAAAGGAGAAAATTGGATGCCGCTGCTGCGGAATACAGAATTTTACGCCTGGAGGATGAAAACAAGAAATTGAGGCAACGTCTGAGGCAGAGTTTTCAGGACGAACATTAATCGACACCGTCCCTGCGGTCGACCTCGAAATACAAATTCGGACTTTCAAAAATTACGGATCGTGATTGTAATAAGTAGCGCGTCTTTTTATTTACTCTATGGGTACGTCCCCTTCAGCATCTCGCTTTTCGTTATTGTTTTCGCGGCCTTCGTCATCACTAGAATCGTCACTATCGGAACCGTCACCACTCTCGGCCTTCGCGAAGTTGATTGCTTCCTCCAGCAATTCTTGAGGTACGCTCTTGTGAAGACCATTGGTCTCGGATTCTGAGCACCAGCTCACCTCGAGTTCGAAGTCTTTTTCCTTGTTGTCATCGTGAGCCAGAAAAACAATTCTTGCAGCCTCCTTGACCGCTTCCCTAGCATCAAGGTCAGGTTTCGATACCAAGATTTTTTCTAGTTCTGCTTTAGCGGATTGTCTGCCTTTTCCGGTAGCAGCACCTTTGTAACCCCAGTAAGTCCCGCTGGGTTCGAGCATATAGAGATGGGCACCTTTCTCGTCAACCCCACCAAATATCGCAGTGATACCAAATGGCCTTACACTGTTATATAGTGTGTGTGCTTGCACATATTGTCCCAACCGGTCGGCTAGGGCTGCTAGTGGTATAGGACTGCCATATGTTTTTCTGAAACTTTGAGATTCTTCACGAGCTCTGTCTACCAGATGTCTCCCATCAGGCATCAACCCGGAGTAGGAGCATCCAATGTGACGGTCTATGGTTTGGATTTTGCGGTTCTTTCCTGGAACCAGAAGTTTTGATGTGATCAACTTTTCCACGGCAAATATCACACCATCTTTGCATTTGATACCCACAGCAGTCGCACCGTTTTCAGCTGCTTTTAATGCATATTCGACTTGGAAATTTCTCCCATCTGGTGAGAAAACACTGTTTGAAAGATCGTAGCCCGTACCGATAGAAGTCTACGTTGAAAGCCATGACAGGTCTATGTTAGTAAAGAAGACACTAAAATGGCAGCTTCGACGAGCTGAGAAAAGTGCTAGAAGCGGCAATTAGATTCCACATACCATTTTCTACTCGCAGTTGATGCTCTGGATCACGAAATGCTATTAACTTGAGCTACCTGTCTGGTTTTCGATGTTTAAAGGTTTGCCACCGTGAGAGATTTGTCTATAGCTAATTTCTAAATCTTGGGTGATCATTCGTGTAGAGTGACTGTTACTATGGAATCACGGTTACGTGGCTTATTTCTTCTTGTCAAATGGGAATAGCTCGATGAGTTTAAAGCTCCCATTTTATGAGAGCTCAATGTGAAGAGGTGGGTCACTTAGGTCAAATGTGTCTTTTACGCCTTTACGATATATCTCGTTGTATTTGCGGTAAGTCATGATCACTTGATTGTTGATTGGTGACGGATCAAAGAAAAACGGCAACAGATTCATTCACTGATGATATTATTTTTAGATTCTCAATATTTTGAATACCTAGGGATTTTAATTCAGTTTGGTTCTCAGTTAATTCATCAACTACTGTAGAAGGATCCTTCAATCGATCATCTGATACTATATCTATAAACCCTCGAACTCGAACCATTCAGAATTTCAAGATACTTATATATTCAATCACTAGAGGAGAAGTGGTCATAACTGTAAGTTCCGTCTCTCCTGCCTGGCGTCAGGTCCATGGTACAGTGATCCAATGCACGTGATACGACGACAGGGACTGAATTTGACGTAATAACGGAAAGAGTTGTAACAACTACAGTTTCCCGCTTCCTTGATGTTCATGGGGCCAAGAGAACTGGAGGGAAGATATTTGAAGTTTTTTCATTACCTTCTCTGTCTGTTTTGCAATGTCGTTATTGCACCACGTTTACGTGGAAAGTTTCACTTCCATTCAACAGAAACGTCCTTAAAGTAGGCCAAATGAATCACGAAGCGATTACTCTGGAATCAGTAAAGCGCTTATTCTACTTTAACAGCAATGGATGAATCTACCGAAAGTATGGGGAACCTTGTGCGAAGAAACTTCAAGAAAAGTCCCATAACGAGTATAATTAGTAGTTACACAAGCTCGAACAAAATCATCAGACGAAGGGTACAAAACAGTTGTTGAGACGTGAACCTCCAAATCCTTGCTTCAAAAAAGGCTACTGGTACGAATTACAGCTACGTAGCGATTCGTGTTTGAACAAATAGACACACAGTGACAATAAAGTACAAAGTGATATTTCAGTAAGATCTGATTTCTCTGGTACTTTCGTCGATTCTAACAGAGACAAACTGACCGATGTCTCGTAACGCTTACGTCTCTACAAACTCAAGCCCAACTAATTACGACTTTTGTTTTTGCACAATTGGTGGTACTCTTTTTATTCTAGTGCATATTCCACTAATTCGGCCACCCACATCTCAAATATAATCCACCGGTCTATTCGCGTAGCCATCGTCAAAGTCGTTCTTAGATTTCATTCAAAGTTTGTTATAGCTCTCGACTTGCACCGTTGCTCCTCATTTATGGTCAAAGAGCAGATTAAAGTGGTAGTTTGTGGTGATAATGGGGTTGGTAAAACAAGTCTAATAGCATGTCTGGTGAAAGATCAATATATTCCAAATCTACAAGATTGTTTACCGGCTGTCACAGTTCCAAGAGACTTCTCATCCAGCCCGTATTGTCCCAAAACTACTCTCTTGGTGGATACTACAGGTTCCGAGCTGCCATCCTTACATCGAGAACTGAAAAGTGCTGACGTGATATGGCTGGTCTATTCCGATCATGAAAGCTACGACCGCGTTGCGTTATACTGGATGATGATGTTCCGCTCTCTTGGTGTGAATTTACCTGTTATTCTGTGCAAAAACAAGTGCGACGAATACTCCGGAAATGGAAACCACTCCCTTAATGCAGGTGAGTTTCGCGCAGAAGACCAGGCCTCAGATAGCACCAAAATTGAAGATGAAGAGTTCATACCAATACTCAGAGAGTTTAAGGAAATTGAAACGTGCATCAAGACAAGTGCCAGAGATAAAGTAAATGTAAACCAAGCTTTTTATCTCTGTCAACGAGCTATTACTCATCCTATCGCGCCTCTTTTCGACGCCCGCGTTGGAGAATTGAAGCCTCTAACTGTTTTAGCTCTTAAGCGCATCTTTTTACTATCCGATAAAGACCAAGATGGGTATCTTAATGATGAAGAAATATCAGTACTGCAACGACGTTCTTTTGGCAAAAGCATTGACATACATGAGCTTGAGTTCATAAAGGGGACTTTGATTCACCTTTCCACTCCTCCTCAGGAATATGCTAGCTACACGCTGTATGTCCCCGAAAAAGGAATGACAAAAGACGGATTCTTAGTTCTGAACAAGCTTTACTCCGAAAAAGGACGTCATGAGACAACCTGGGATATCCTCCGCGCATTCCACTACACGGACTCGCTTTCCATCAATGACAAAGTTCTATATCCCAAAATGGATATTCCAGCCACCGCGAGTGTAGAACTAAGTCCCTTGGGTTATCGCTTCCTAGTTGAACTATTTCTGATATACGATAAGGACAACGACGGCGGTTTGAACGACCAGGAACTTGAGTTTCTTTTTAAGACGACTCCGGGACTCCCCACATTATGGACAGAAACTAATTTTCCCAACTCTACGGTCGTCAACAATCAGGGTTTCGTTACACTCCAAGGATGGCTGGCTCAATGGACAATGACTACATTCTTAGACTACAGGACCACCACAGAGTATCTTGTATACCTAGGCATTGAAAAGGATGCTCGGCTGGCTTTGCAAGTGACGAAATCGAGAAAGAAGCGAAGACGAAACGGAAGATTTTACAGAGCGCCAGTAACGGACCGCAAAGTGTTTAACTGTTTCGTTATTGGAAAACCACATAGCGGAAAGAGCTCTCTTTTAGAATCATTCGTTGGAATGTCATTTTCGGAGCCCTACACTCCGACAATCAGACCTCGTATCGGCGTTAACAGTTTGGAGTTGAAAGGTAGCAAACAGTACTACCTCATCGTGCAAGAGTTCGGAGAACAAGAACCTGCAATATTGGAAAACGTTGAGAAGACAAAAAAATGTGATGTTCTATGTCTCACTTACGATTCAAGCGATCCGGAGTCTTTCTCCTACTTATTTGACCTCATTAATGAGCATAAGCACCTTTTAGAACTTCCGATGGTCTTTGTGGCTTTAAAAGCTGATCTTGATAAACAGCAGCAAAGATGTTATCTGCAGCCAGATGATTTTGCAGATCAACTTTTTGTAGAACATCCTCTGCATGTCTCTTCAGCGTGGTCTAGCTCTTTGAATGAGTTATTTATCAAACTAACGGCGGCCGGCCTCGAGCCCGGAAAAAACACTCCAGGGCTGGCCCCGGACGTGGCCAGAGAGGATTTGGATTACTGGAAGTACGCTTTGGTCGCCACTTCAGCTGTAGGCTTTACGTCGCTATTCACCTTCGCGCTTTTCAAGCTGATACGAAGTCTGCGTAATGAATCTTGATTGGCTACACCGGCAAAGTAGCTCGATCTTTTTAACTAAAAGTATTACTGGGTTATTATTTTCCAGTTAATGTCTTGAATTTGAATATATACTAATGCTTTGCAAGCTTCGGGGACCAGTGCTGCACAAGCGCCTAACTTCACATGCCTCCAAGCAGGAAATCGAAATCGAAGTCAAACAATTCTATGTGATTAAAGTCCAGTTCTGAATTGAAAGGAAGCTGCAGACACTCAGTTGATTCCCCACCGTTTTGTAACTGTCCGATCGATGGGGAGGGACTCATGTTCACAGTTTGAGATCCGTTATTAAATTGCGGTAGAGCATCAGGGATAGTGTCTTTAGAGACTGTGCTTGCTGCGTACTTCTCGTCTGGGCGAAGTTGGAAAGCAGCAATACGATCAACCTCGCGTTGAATATCATGAAGGACATCCGTTTTTATTCTGGACAAAGAAACTGTGCTCCTCAAATCGTTGAACATCTGACCTGTCTTTTTCACGTCGAACCCAAATCCTAAAAACAAATTCCTCTTTGTTTTTTCTGTGAGGTCTAGCTGTGCTAGTTGACTCATAGTTTTGGTCATCTCCTTCTTCTTCACTAGTTGTAGAATATGATCGAAAAACAGCAACATCTTGAATGCAGAAAAGAATGTTAACCGGAGGTGATTAGTTGATAAATGGCACAGTCTGTCAAAAATCATCTCGAGTCTATTGTTTATAGCATTGAGAGCCTCCAGCTTCTTGGTAAGTTCGAAAACTGTCGCTTCCGTACTTTTATCCTGAAAGTACTTCTCTCGAGCAATTTTGTCCTGAATAATGTCAATTGCATGGGTAAGCCTCAACATCATTGCAACCGCTGTATAAAAAATAGTACCCATACTCATTTGCATCGCTTTATCAATAACAAACGAGGCAGATGGAATAAAACTCTCCGCTAACTCTCCACTGTAATATTGACAGTAAACTTCGCTCAACTTCAAGAATCTCCGTACCACATCAACAAAAAAGGTCTCGTAAAAAGGGTAAAATTCCTGATAAGACTCTTTGCATTTCGTTTCAAAATAAATGAAGATAGTGAACGAAGTTCTAGTCAGAATCAGCTGAGCAATGATATAAGCTTGAAAGTTCGAAGCTTTTTCGGTAGCCTCAGCGAATATCCTCTGTCTGGCCTGCTCGCTTAACACTGGTCGATTTAAGATAGGCTTTTTTCCGTAGCCGAGATCAACAAGACTGTACAATTTATCAATATGTTCTTCCACGTCTTGGACCAAAGTGCCTATGGAACTGAGGGCCGCTTCACCCTGTGATGAAGACCATATCCTTTCGAACCGAGACAGAAGATCATACGTTCTTTGTTTTGTGAAGGTCTCAGCATACGTTTTTTTATGATCTTCACCGGAACCTACAGTGTCTTTTACCATTTGGCTCATCAATGTTGGCGAAAAGTAGTCAAAGTCTGAGGAGCAGATAGAATCCTTGATGGATCTGGGACATCTTCCTTTCAAAGCTGATTCTGAGTTCAAGATAGTTCTGAGACTCATCCATAGAATTCTTCGATAATTCACAAGCCTTTTATCAACTGCCGAATCGTCCTGAAACTGACGAAATTGTAATGGATCCCGATGTAACCCAATATTGGTAGCCAGAATCGATGTTATTCCCAGCACAAACTCTGTGGGTTGCCCATAATAAAAATCGCCCTCCTCGGGGGAAAAAGCGTAAAACGTCCAGAGATACAGTAAACAGCAAATAGTATTCTCTGTGGTCGAGTTCATAAAATCGAGCGCTGCAATGATCTGCTGAGACAGCAATATAGTCTCGTCCGTGATTGGATGTTGGTTTATCAAAGTCTGGTTTGCCATTGTATCGTAATAAGTAGGCTTCAAAGTGGACGACATTCCCAGCTCAAATTTCATTGAATTATAAGAGATGCCGATCATCACCATTAGAATGGCCAAATTCTCGACCTTTACCCGCAGATTTTGTTTACCAAGCCTCAGTTTTATTTTGTGAGGATGCTGAGGGTTGACCGTTATAACGTTCTCTAAGGCCTCCTCGAAAATACCCCGATCGACGAAGGGAAAATGGTGGAAAACGCAAAGAAAGAAGTAGGATTTGTACGCCATTAGCACAGGGAAAGGTGGCAGCTGGTCCTCCATCTTCTTGATGAGCTGGGTCAAGGCCAAAGAGTAGACGTTTTCGTCAGCGCTGACATCTTCTATCAGATTTCGGGACATTTTGGAGTTCAAAAGGTTCAGAAAAATGCCGTTACGCACATCTCTAGAACCTCCTAGCTCTTGCATTATCCTTTCCGAGAAACTGGTCACTCGCGCCTGCTGTACCGTATTGGTACATTTGCGAAGCATACGGTCCTGCAAATTCATGAGATCGGATCTCAGGTTCAAACGTTTCGCGTACGGAACACCGTCGTTGGAGTTGAATGAGTTGATCAGCGTATTTTCAGATGCCGCTGCGAAAAACGATGCAAAAAATATCGCCAAAAAGCTGTCTTGACGGACCTGGGCCATATCTGACGAGGGTTTCACGTCTCGGCTGGTATTCTGAGTAATGATCAAATTGGGTTGGAATTGCCGTAGATCTATCATGACATCACACAGGCCCTTGAAACGGCCAGATGTGAAAGCGGCATTTGGCGAGCTATGTCCGGACTGCGATGCTGTCACTGAGGACGGTTCTGACTTGACGCTCTCGTTGTGCAAGCAGGAGTTGCCGTTCGTAGCCTGCGTCAATGCTCTACTTTGCCAGTACTCTATTTCACGTTTCAGTCTAGCAATGGTCGCGTCTTTGTTGGGGTGTCTTGGTGGAGTTTGTCGCTCTACGTCGTAAACACAATTGATGCCTTGTTTAAGGCAACGAGTGCAGCTGGGCTTTTCTCGATCGCATTTTGTCTTTCCACGACGGCAAGCCTGGCAAACGAACGACAGCCTATTTCGCCGATTAGCCTGTGACTCCATTGGCGATGACGACTGCCGCTTATCAATTGGTGATGCTCTTTCCATCCAATCTTCTTTTAACCCACAGTTTTTGTTATTAACCTCTATACAAGGTCAAAATTCGCCCAGTTTTCTGCTCCAGTATCTCGAAAACCAAGGTATACAAATTATCAGCCAGAACGTATCAACTATCGTAGCATACAATGGTTTGAATCGTATACACCAGCTGAATTCGTTACTTTAGTTTATCTTGGCGACGACAACCTTGCGTTGTTGGGTAACAAATGATTAATATGGGACCCAATCCCTTTATACGAAGTTCTGGGTTAAATTGGAAAATGTTTAATTTTTTTGCTCGGGAGATAACGGAGATCCCGTGATCGGGAAGATCATTGCATATACGGTTGATAACTCTTCATTTGTTAAGGAAAGTAGCAGTTAACTCCGTCGAGCTTGAATAAAGATGGATAAGACGAGACAGGTTGGAGCCGGTTGAAACCTTGAGTTTCAATTCGGGGACTTATATGGTTCAGAATCCAGGTGAGAACTTTTTCCTGGCTTCAGATTCCTACCTTGCTCTGTATTTCAGGATGACACGATATAGTTTAAAAGTAGTATTGTACAGAGAATATGTATGACGGACAGAAAAAAAAAGTGTGTAAAGCGACAGTATGCCTATAGATACGACCTGCCGTTGGAGTAGGGGTTGGCATTGTCCGCTACATAGCCCTGGTAGCCTGTGTTGTTGTTGAAACTGGTCTCAGGAGCACGCAAATTCTGAGCACTGCGTCCAACAGGTGCAGTGGGCACTTTCTGGTAAGGGTTTGTGCCGAATGTGCTGGTTCCCAGTACCGCAGAAGTCGGCTGCAGCGCCTGTGGTTCGCCGCTGTAAGCGCGTTTTTCTCTAGAACCCGATTGGTCCTCGAACTGCGAGCTTTCGTCGTATTCGTCGTCAAACAGCAATTTTCGCGAGCTTTTATTTCTAGACGAGCTGTCGCCGCTTGAAGGGTACTTGGTAGCCTCGTTGGTGATCATGGCGGCTTTTCCAAGCTCAAACAGTTCAGTCTCTGACTTTGACGCCGCGCCATTTGTCTGGATTTTGGGAATAAATGACACCCGGTCGTCTTTCATGGGTTGGTAACGAGAATCTGGATTTCTGTGGATCAAAGCCAGCGTGCATGTAACGATGGTGAAGATGAGAAGGAACAGAGCAAACACGGCGTTCAGAACAAACAGTACAATCGCCATCACCGATGACACCACTTGTGGCTGTCTGAAAATGCCGGAGAAAAACATGAAGAAAATGGAGTTGAGGAAATTCACCAGATGGATGACGATATTGAACGCGTTGGTACGCTTATCCATGTACGGTCTTTTCCAGCAGATCGCCACGAAATAGAACAGCTCTATAGCGAAAACCACCACTGACTGGGCACGGCCCATGTCCTGTAAGACGGCGACGAAAAGAGATCTCAACAGAGCATAAAACATGAAGGGAATCAACCACCAGTACATGTCAGCTTTGAACTGGACGTACAGAAACCCGTACCTATTCAGAAAACTGGCATCACCATAAAGCATGTACGCGGGAGTCTTGTAAAGCCGAGTCGACTCGCGACCTCTTACAATCACTTTAACGACCCCGTAAAGTAGCACAAATGTCACTACGACCAAAACGGCCACGGCATCTACAACTACAGCTGGAGAATCGCGTTGCGTGAATTCCCAAATACTCAAAAGCGACAATTGAGGGAACGCAATGATACAAAGTCTGAAAAGCGTACCTTTTATAATGTTGCTCCAACTTTTGCGGTATTCAAAAAATTTAGAAGATTCAGCCATAACGCGAGTTCTGGTCAATAGCTCAACAAGAGCCTTGAAAAACATCAAGGCAATCACAACAACGAAAACGAAGAAGAACGTGAAAACGACACCTGTCAAGAAGAAATTGGACAATTCGATTCCCGCTTTAAAAGCGACACGTTGGATTCCGTGAAGTACTAGCGTTTTCGATGCGTAATTGGTTGAGTTTCTCTCGTTCGTGGTGTAAAGGTTCGATTGGTTCATAAAAGAGCCAACGTCAAAACTGTCGCTGGTGGCTATTGAAATCCGCTTGTAAAGCCTCTTTGCGCCTTCGACCACGGCTCTTTTCAACCGCTTTTTTTGCACAGAGATGGACAAGATATTCTTGTTGGCGACGACAACTATGGACTCACCGCCAGTGGCTTGGACGTACCAGTTGAAAATATCTTGCATGAAACCCACATTAATGATACCCATGGACCACTGGAAGTTTTGGGACCACGCTGCTGCGATGGGGGGTACTCTGGACACACCCATCATCGATGTAATTGCCAAGTTTTGAAAATAGATGAAAAGTGAGATAGAGTTGGAAGCAATATGCGCTGCTGTAGTGGAGTGGCCAAGCACGGAAACAAAACCGGATGTCAACACACCAACACCTGAAATTGCAGCAATCGGCCACGAAGCGTATTTTGTTTGCACGGTTTTCCCATTAGTCAGGGGTGCAACTACACAGGCCAAGGGCTGTGATTGCTTGGTGTCGCTTGCTGAATATACCACAACACGGACCTGGGCGTCCAAGTCTGGAATCGTGTAGGTGACACCCGGCAGTTGATTGACCAGATCGGTGTTTAGCTCCTGTGTAGAATCCACGTCGATACGGCCCGCTTGCAAGGGGCACAGAGATTTTTGACCCAGTTTGCACAGGTCTATTGTCGTCTCCATAACATTCAGACCATATACGATGACTTCAACGTGTGCAGTAATGTTGTCCTGGATTGTGGTGGTAGCATCAATGTTGAAAACCACGGTCTTGTTGTGAGCCAGGTACTGTACTTCGAAAAAGGACGCAGTAAACTGCGAGTTTTCCATGCATGTTAGCAGCGACGATGTTCCAATGTGTTTAGTCATGTTTGAACTGGCAGCAGCGCTAAATGACGCCAGAAAGACCGTTTGGATCAGTGCCCAAAAGAACATGTTAATCTGCATTTTGGCGGTGTTCAACGGCAAGTGAGCGATTGTAGTTCAAACACTTAAACCGCAAGCCACTTTCAAATGTCCTTGATGTAAAGTCACAACGCGTGTACCGTAACTATCGTGAATAGGAACGTTTCTTATAGTTTCCGGTCTGTGAAGGTCTCGTTGGTGCAATTCGAGGTAGGCTTCGCTATTCTCTAAAAATAGTGGACAGTAATATAAAAAGTGCTTACGTCAGAAATGACGATGTGGAGAGATAAAGGTTTCTAAAGTTTAGGGAAACTTCGCGTCAGAAAGCTATTAGTGAGATTTAAATTCTTGAGTGGTCGATGTGTTAATGATGATTTCCCCAGTCGTATTGTTTCAAAATTTTTGCAGTGAAGTAGAATGGATTAACCAATAGAACGGGTGGACTTACCGTTTTTTTTTTTGTGCTAACGTTTCCTAAATCGATGGGTGAACGGTGTATTAAGGTCAGTGTTGAGGAAAATTCAAATTATGACGTATTTGAAGGGCCTCAGGCTGGGTTAAAGTGTGTATCTCTGAAAGTGTCGTGAAGAAACGGAATTCGTATCACTTTGTACTAAAATGACGCTGTCACTAAAAGATTACGCTAAGCCTTCAAAAGGTAAATGGATCGTGTTCTGGTATAGGAGAACCTACATTTGGGACTCCAGGGGAACGGGTCAAGAAGGTCAACTGATTTTGAAATTTTGAGTCTGACAACCAAAAAATTGTGTTTTCATGTTTGAGTGGTAAGATGGGACTTTTGCAAAATAATCTTCAAAACACGGCCAGAAAACGTTTTGAGGAAAGCAAAGAGTGCAATTGAGACGGGCAATTGTATTGGATGAACCAATAACGTTTGTTTTGGATTTACAAAAGTGCTTGAATCTTTTTCTATGGGTTCAAGGCCATTATCACGTGATCCGTTAAATTGATCACCTAATCTGTACATATAGAATCCGGTAGTTGCAGTTGTCGAGGGCATCGACCAAGCATCGATACTCCCCAGAAAGGATGACAGATGCTTCCAATGGTGCGGCTGATGTAACGTCCCTCGACCAGGATTTGCAAGAACTCAGACGCAACAAATTCTCGCCTCAGTCAATCCAGGAGATCAGTGAATGGATATTCGGTACGCTGTTAGGGGAAAAGTTCAACACTCGAGACGCAGCTCAACTTTTAAGCAGGCTAAAGGACGGCACTGTCTTGTGCCAACTAGCAAATAAACTTATTGAGGCCGATGGATCTGACGTTTCGAATCGTTTAAAATATAAAGCTTCAAAAATGCCATTTGTGCAGATGGAGCAAATCTCACAGTTCTTATCATTTGCGAGACTTTACGGGGTGCCTGAAGATGAGCTCTTCCAAACCGTGGATCTGTTTGAGGAGAAAGACCCTGCTTCTGTTTTTCAAACTCTCATATCATTGTCCCGCTATGCTAACAAAAGACACCCTCAAGAGTTCCCTGTCATTGGACCACAATTAGCGACCAAAAAACCCCGCCCTCTGAAGGCTGCGAAACCGACACATCTGCAAGCAGCAAGATGGAGCACCATGGAATATGGGTCAATGAAAGGCGCCTCGCAGTCCACGGAGGGTGTGGTTTTTGGCCAAAGAAGAGATATTACCAAATGATTTTAGAATGCAATTTTAAGCTTCATGGAAGCTCTGTGACTGGCTCGGAAAACCTGTATATGTCTGCAGGAACAGAATTGAGACTAAGAGGGCTCACAACCACAATGTCTTTCCGCAGATGCCTTACAACAGACCAGACGCCGTCCTCAGTGCCGCATTCAATTATCTGAGAGACAGGGAATTGAACCACGGTCGATCTAAGTGTAATTTTTGGAGGTAGAATCACCACTGCTTGCATAGAAATTAGCCCTTCCCAATCGAGACCGCTCTCATACATATCCTCTGTAAAAACTATACACGCAGAAATGGAATTCTGTTCAGTTTCGTCAATAGTAGGTGATGATGATGACGAAGTTGTACTTTTCTTCCAGGCATAATAGGCCCCAAGAGCAAGCGCTGTTAGTGCACCAGCGGCTAAAAATCCAACAGATCTATTTCTAGGCCTTCTAGCTTCCATTTCCTCTGATAGATATGGTTCCCTTTGGAAAGCATAGCATAGATGGGACCCTACAGTATTCAAGAATCTTTCCAATTCATAGTCACGTGAACACAGATTTGTGCTCATATATCACTTTCTGCTTCGTTGGCATTGCGTTTGAAAGTTTATCCCAAGTTCACGCGAGGCATTCGCAGCTGCTTTTGCCAACCGATCACTCGCTGGGGAGTAATTTCAGTGATTTTATGGGCCCTAAAAAAATATTGTTCTGATGAAGGATGGATTCGTGTCTATATCTCGTCTACTATGCATCTCAAACTTCCTGAAAAATTCAGGATACTGATCTTTGATCTTTCTTGAGTATAAATGCATCTCTATTACCAATTTCCACCTCACCTGCGCCTTAGTTTTTGTCGTCTCTGTTTTCCTGTCGTTGACTACTATTTCATCTAATTTAACATGAACATCATCATATTCACATCACCATAAAATGCACCCCACAGAGTACCAACTTCGCCACTTGGATCTGCTTAAGATCCAATGTTCGATCAAAATGCACTGTTTTCGGCTTCTACGGTAAATCTGGAGCACATAACCACCGCTCTGAACTGTCTTACGCCCTTTGGAACCAAGGACGATGTGCTTATTATAATCGATAGAGACGGACTGTCATTCGCAAGACAGAACAATAAAGTAATCAGCATACAACTGTATTTGTCCGCCGAGCTCTTTGTTTCATACAGCTATAATCCACCAAATAACGATCCCGATGCTCATCACAAAGTATGTGTTAAGATCCATCATATCTTGGACAGCGTAAGTGTAGCAAGTCGAGATAAAGACGACATTGTTGAATGCACATTCTCGTACAATGGCGAAGGATTCCCCTTTATACTCATTTTCGAGGATTCAGTCATAACGGAAAAAGTCGAGTATTCCACGTATTTGGTCAAGGAATGGGACTCAACTGGACTTGAGCTACAGGCAGATGCGGTCACTATGGAGTGCATACTACGCGGAGAGGTATTCTATAACGCACTTCAGGACATGAAAGAAATAGGCTGCAAAGAATGCTACCTATATGCAATTGCAGGAACGGATGGGAGAAATTTACTAGCCCTAGTATCGAGAAGTCAACTGGGGCTGTCCAAGATACTTTTACCGAGCGAAAAGTCGATTTTGGAGAAGCTCGAAGTTTTTGACTCCACATCATTCGAAAGGACTTTCGACCAGCCTGTGATCGGTATCTTCGACTTTTCTACACTGGACAAAATCAGATCCAGTGTCCGCATTGCCAGCAAAGTATTACTGCGAAAAGATGTACATGGACTAATGAGCGTGAACATCCTAAGTCAAACTGACGACTTTATTTACGGAAACGTGAAGAAATCGCGGCATGCGAACAAATCTGGAGCGGCTCAGTTGTCGAAAGACTATCCCGGCGTTGTGATCGACGTCGCCATTTTGGAAAAAGCCCGTCTTGACGACTCAGACCTGACAGATGTCCGTTTATTGATGGATGCTGGCGAGCGAAGACAAAAGCCGAGCTACGAACCTTCCAACTTGCGTGCGGGGGTTAGCGTTGAAAGAGTTGTCACACATACGCCGCAGCAGGGCGGGTCCCTACTTTTTGGCGGCAAAAACCTATCAGCAGACACAACTGACGCGGAAACCGAGGAATACGTACCTGCCACCAATGATATCCCGCTTTTCTTCTAATGAGCCAACTATAACAGCGCCACGGTATCTGCATTCAATCAGAATAAACAGCTTGAAATGAACGAGAATGAAAAATGTATTATTCTTACTACAAATTAAATATAGCTAAAAGATGCACTTTAAGACCACGACTTTCAGCAAGCAGCGTATGCGCTTACTGGGAGAAGTGCTCCAAGATCATTTGACGCTCTTCGGTGTCAGCACCCCAGTTCTTGACAACAACGACGGAGGCACCAACAACCTTTCTGGCGTTACCCTCACGGTCGATCTTACCCAAACCGGCCCATTCACCTAGCTGCTTAGCGTCAGCAACCTTGATCAATGGAACCTTGTTTTCTGGGTCGTTGGCAAGACCTTCAACGAGCTTGATGATGTTGTCTTCGGTGACAGAGTCGACCAAGACGGCTAGCTGGGCTTCACCTCTGGTTAGAGCCTTGGCGGACTCTCTTAGACCTCTGGCCAAACCATCGTGAACCAAAGCGGTTCTCAAGACAACCTTCAAAGCGTCTTCAATGGTGATGGACTCAGCTGGTTGTTCGACAACTGGAACTTCTTGAACTTCTTGAACTTCTTCAACGTCAGACATTGTGATTGTATAAGGAGAGTCTTGGAGTGAAAAGTGCTGGTATGACTTCTTCGACAGGGAAACTGCTCAGTGAAGAGAGAAAAAGAGTAAGATTCAAGACTAAAAGTGAAGTGAATGTGGTAGAATCCAACCTCTTCCTTCCAAAGTTATAAAAGTGAAAAATTTCTGAAAAAAAAATACTGCTTGGGTGATGAGCTCTCGTTATAGATGATACTTAGCCTTCAAAAACCAAAAAAGAACAAATCATGTGATATTCACGTGAAGTGGGTATCTTTTCAGGTTTCTGGTATGAAAAGCGTGTTGCACACTACCTTGATAGCTAATGTGTCGTTTACAATAACGTTTCGAGGCTCATGACCAAGATTGTGCCATCTTTTGGGGCTGCAATCATCTTTTCGCATTTTGAATCCAGTTTGTTTCCAGTTTGTTTCCAGTTTGACATGTTTCCAGAACGATATCAGTTGATAGGACTGGAACTCCCACGGTGTTTTTAGACCTAGCATTTTAGACGATAGGTGATACTCTTTTGTTTCCGGTTTGTTTCCAATTCGACATGTTTCCAGAATAGTATCACTCAATAAGACTGGAACGTCCGCGGTGTTTTTTGGGCAGAAGCATGTTGGACGAGGGTGTGCACGGAACGACACGAGTTTAACTAGTTCCACAGACCAGCATGGATCATACTCTCTCGGCTGTGTAAGTTTAATCACATTAATTGATCGATGATGGATTGGTCTCAGGGAAAAATCCCTTTGCCCATGAGGCTGATATTTGCTGAGAGAAAACCTAGTTTGGCACCCATTTACTTGGAGTACTTCGTTTAAAGCCAGATTTTGGCCCTGCTCAGCGAGCTACTCATCGACATGTCTAAGAAAAGTAAATAGAGAGAATTCCTTATTACGCTTCTTCTGTCTCCGGTAACGAGAATGGTCGTAGAAGAAAGACAATCAGTTCACTTGGTACACCGAAACCCATGCTTTCATTTAATACACCATGGTCGGTATTGCCGTCTTGTAGGCATTCATTGTCACATGCGAACGGTGTGGATGTACATGAGCTTGACGCCTGGTCACTTTGTACTACAGTGTCGTTCATGCCATCTAGGTTTGAGCCGGAATATACCAGATATATGTTCTAAGAATGATGAGTATGCAATGAATAAATGTTTTGACAGGGTCCCAAAGCTATGAAATGAGGCTGAAATAATCGAGCGGTGTTTACCACTTGTTGTAAATTAAGTGCCTTTTTCATGTTACGTCTACAGTACCCTCTTCACTTATTTCTCAACCCTAGTATAAGCTCTTGCGCTGCGAATCCATATCTCTCATTAGTACGAGGGTTTCAAACCCAATCTTCCCGGTGAACTTGTCAATATACTAATTTCTTCTAGTACTAGACTGTCTAAATTTACACGTCGATAATTGATACTTGACCAAGTATTCGTCATATTTCCATTTCGCCTGCGAATTCTACCGGTTCCACACTCATTTCTGATCCGAGGTTCATATTCATTTTCTCAACATCGTCATCGTCAATGACTGCAGATTCATCCATCTGCACATCATCGTCTTGATCTTCGAAATCCAGGTCGAAAAAGTCGTCGTCGCTCCCCACAATTTTCTGGAACAGTAAACGTGCCGCTGTGATGGCCTCATCGTAAGATATTTCGGCCGAAGGAAGTGCAGTGTAAATCACACCATTGTCGCTAGCACCGGGAATCAACTTCCCATTTGGTGCTCCATCAACGTCAAATATGGAAGGATCTACAACCTCAAATGGAGGAGTTGAAGTAAACTGTTTGAAATAGAGCTTTACAAGTACCTGTAACTTTTCTCTTTGCGAATGCTCCTTGAAGGACTGGCCTAGCTTAACCGAGTTTAAGGTCATATGTCCTTGATTGTCCACTTCCAATATTCCTTGATCGTTTTCTGGATCTGCTGAGGATTCACGCATTATACTTTCCTCTAGGGCACCCAGCGCCGCATCAAGATCCATTTCACCTCTAACGCCACTTTCTGTGGTGCTCAAATACCAGACTGATGTGCCCGCAGGGCAAACATCGCTTCCTGAACCCATTATCAGCACTTGCACTGCTTGGCGGTTACCCGATTTCAGAGAGTCGGGCGGAAATACAACCACAGCGGCATTCTCACCCTCAGTAAACCATTCGGAACAGGTTTTGTCAACAACGCAAGTTAGTCGCTGTACCTCGTACTTTTGCTCAGGAACATTTCCGCTATTTTTCGGGCATTGAGTGGGAGCTATTACGACTTTCTCAGTCACGCTGACTTTTGAACCGTCGCTGAAAACGGCTATTCTCGAGTCTGGATTGTAGGAGATCATGCTCTCATTCAGTTTGTAGGTGGCGCCTGCAACGGCAGCGGACCGACAAAACCCTTGAGAAAGTTCTCCGGGCCCACCGTACTTGGAGTATAGAACTGGAAAAGGGCCGTAAACATCAAAACTGGTTAGGTATCGCCTTATTCTCTGTAATGCCTCAGGGGTCTTGACGTCAATATTGTAGCACAAGCCGATTGAAAAAATCAATTCGTACACTTGGGCGCGCTCTAGCTTAAACTTCTCCACCAAGAATGAAGCCACCGGCTTATCCTTGTATGCGTCCCATATTTCGGGCTGGTTGGTCCAGTCCAACACAAATTTTATGAATTTCATGAGATTTCGTTTCGTCATCAAAGGAAGTGAGGGATTGGTGAAAATTTCTTGTTTAGTGTTGGTGAGCCTTTCAAAAGAGTCGTTTTCATACGTATGGAAACTTGAAAGCGACTGAAACTCCAAATATTGGTGCACACGCGACTTCAACAGAATCGACAACAGATCTGACTTTGCAAACAGAATCTTGGGCGACAGGTCAATACCAAAATCCCGCGACTTGTACGAACCTCTGCCCATAAGGCCAGATATGTGGAGTTTGGCGTTATCGTAGCATTTGGACTGGCCCCTGTTGACTTCCTGGACCCACTGGTTCAGCTGGTCGATTGTCAGCGTCGCGGATGTGTCACCGTAGTAGGAGTTGGCATCAATTTGTAAAACACTCGAACCCTGCCAGGAGAGTGCCGCGGCCAAAATGCTTTCCACAAGACCTGTTCCCACCAAGACCACGTCGACTTTTTCTGGGGTGCTGTTGGGCAATGGGTCCTCAATTCCAGCCAGGTGTGGAACCACCTGAGCCGAGCCTGTTCTTTCTGCACTAAAAGAAGACCGGTTAAGCGTTGAAGGACGACGCTCAGCCATTGATTTCCGCCTTTCGGCTTGCATCATGGTTTATACTAGGTGGTAAATTGTCAAATGACTCGAAACTCTTCAAACTGCTTTAATTCGGCTTGCACGTAAGCTAGAAAGCCCGTTTTTCGCTCTTTCAATGTGTAGTTGGCCCCGATAATCCGATGAAGAGCTTGAAACCGGTTCAAAACTAATCGAAGTAACGACAAGGCAACTTTACGTTCCGTTGCTTGTTTGACAAAAGGTTATTTCTCTCACCTAAAATTTTTCGATGTTATTGACTGTGATAATACTCATTAGTTTTTGACCTGCCGCGCCGACGAGTACTCCGGTGACATTATTCATGAGTACATTCTAGAATTTGAAATGGCCCAGAAGACATGGCTGTCTTGGATACTGGACACCACCATGCGACCAATTTTCTGCTCCAGTTTCTATTCAAATAGTGCTATCGTAGTATTTCGTAATTGAAGTGCTAGACTCTTTCAGTGCAAGGTTATTCCATTGACACAGGGACACTCGGGAGTTACTTAGTTCCCAGTGGTCAAAGAGCAATGGATTGCGAAGCGGTAATCAGTGGTAAAATGCATGTGGTGAATGTACCACGCAAGTAAGCGTTTTCCAAATTATGTGCACTGCACAATATCCCGCCCACAAGCTGTAAAAAGCCGTTTCTGTGAGTTGCAGACGTGGACAGCATCCGGAGCTGTTCATGCCACGGCGCATCTGCGCCTTCAGGCTCGATACGCCGCTCGTCACCAACACAGAAAGGTTCGAGCATAAACGAGTGAAGATCCAAAAGGTAAAGACTCGACATGGAAAAAGAAGAAGAATCAACTTTATTCATATTACCTCCGTCCGATTTGCCCCAATGTCTGTCAACATCGCACTGTGCGAACCCGCCCACGAAAATCGCTTTAGCCGAAATTCGAACCAGCTTGTGTCCCACCAGAGTGAGATTCATCTCTGGGCGTTGACCTTTGTTTCCAGAATCTGCCTTGCAGGCCTTGATTTGAGTCCACTTTTCCTTATCGAGGTCGAACCACCACAGGTCACCGTAAACAAGCGACTTATTCGAGCCACCGTGAATCACCAGCGTTTGAGAAGTATTTTGCAGCATATGTGACTGTCTTTGAGCGTTCCATGCTAGGAACATGGAAACGTCATTTACGCTGGTGTGATGATGGTGTTGTTGCTGATGGTTTAAATGTCGATGATTGTGATGATGTTCGCGAGAGTCAGACCACGCCGAGCTAGCGTATGGGTTTTCCTCTGCACTTGTTTGAGACGTTACCTCTGGTTCAATCATGAAGTTCTCGCGCAGATTTTCCAGCATTTCTTCTTCCGAAGATTGTGCCTTCAGCAGTTCGTTTTCATAGATCTCACAGGCGTGAAATGCTCGTATTGCTGGCCATTTACGACCTTCAGTATCGTCAGGTAAATTCGAAAAGGGGGTGGCTAGAGCTTTGTCCGCGAACTTGTAGTAATTTCTCTTTCCTCGTGCAATTACGGTTACTTCTATTTTCCAAAGATCATTCAGTGACTCATAGTCGTCGTTGCTGTCGCTACGATACCCGCCCATCATCAGAATTGTCGAAACACCCATACTGGTAGACATAGAAAGTTTGTTGGCGGCATTTTTATCAGTTGAGAAAGAATTTTCAGACTGAGGACCTTCGTCGATGGGTTGCGATAGAATAGATGAAGAATTATCAGAATCTCGCTTTGTTGTATCGAGTTTATTATCCGCAGTCAATGCTGTCGCACAAACCGAGCATTTCACAGTAGGATTCACCTTCACAGACACCTGCGAGTGGCCAAACCGTGGTGCGATAAAAGGGTTAGAATTGAATTTTGTGGGCTGTGCAACGAGATCGACTTTAGTGAATTTGAACGTAACCACATCCAAGATGTACGCACGGTTACTGAGAATGGCTCTTTTCTTTAGATAAAACTTGCCGGTGTTGTCGTCAATCACTGTTTCCGTTTTTATTTCGAACCCACCGTAGTAGAATATATGACGTTTGGTGAGGGCTGAACCGGTCATGCAAAGGAGAGGAGGAGGAACGTGGCCTGTCAAAACAGGTTTAGTCACCCTTGGGGATGCAGAGGATATCACATAAAGGTCATGGTTATTGACCATGCTGGGATTATTAACAATCGAGTCAAGCAGCGGAGGCGGGAGATTTGGCACCCCGTCTACTTGATAAGGACTCAGATCTGGCATCTCATCAGTGTAGTAATATGAGGGGGTGAGCCCACCTAAAGTGTATATCTTATCCCCGATATCTACGGTACACTGGTAGACAAAGGGCGGGAGTTTCATTTCTCCAAACAAAGGAGGTATGGTGGTTGATCCGACAAACATGTTTCCGCTCTGAAGATCAGTTTCTCGGTATATGCATGCATTAGTGTTCAAACACGAGGCGGTGAAAGCGGCAGCTTCTATCGTGTGGCGGTCAAGCAGCGGTCCTTCTTGTTTTGAAGATTTGGCTGTAAGGTCCCATCTCATAAACGGAGTCCACATGTTATGGCGTCGAATAACCTCTGTGTTTTCAAGACTGGGTATCGGAAGCTTAGCACAATAATTCGTGTAGCCGTTGGAGAATACTTCTTGAGTGAACTTCGAATCGTCATTATTGCCACGAAGTGGGGTCTTCTGCTCATTGAAACTCGCGTGCGAGCCCGTATTGCCATGCTTTACCCGATTACCCTTCCTAGAGTTGAGGCTAGTTGTGGATCGATCTGTCGATCCACTCGTTACACTGTCTTGGCGAGGTATGTGCAGCTTCGATGTGTAGTAGGTCATCAGTGTGCGTTCATTGTCTGCTTTACGACGTTCAGCTGGAAGGTTCATCAAGTCATTTCGCATGCCGGAAATATAATTGTTCATAAAGGGAGGTGCCGTATACTGACGAACAGATACATTTTTGGTGATGGGAGGTGTACTAGGGGCTTCTAGATGTGGGATGTTTGGACCATTAGATATTGTAGTCAACGAAAGTTGACTGTTATCGGACGAATCAACGATCATAGACATTTCAATAAGAGGCTGGACTGCTGAGCAGGGAGATAAGGACGGGACCGGCGACTTGGTCTCCCACTATTGTCTTGCCTACTTATCGGAACACCAAGGGTCTATCACTGCAGAGAAGCTTAACATGACATGATGAAGTATTTACCTATAATATCCGTTCAACACTACCACTCGAGCACGTGACCTCAAAAGCGATTAAAGATCAATGCCAATGCTAGTGGCCGGTGTCGATAAAAGAGTCCCTATTCTAGGAGTTTGCTAAGTACAAGTTCATGTCTCATCCGTTATCCATTTAAGGACGCTGTGCGATGTCGTTTTCGCATGAGTTTTACTCCCGCATCGAACAAGTGGAATCTCGAAAAGTGTCTCAAAATTTCAAGAGACGAGCGCTAGTGCTGGCTTGAATATTGAACTAGAAAACGCTGTTTAAGAATTCTCCGTTAGGGCAAAGTCATCGGCTCATAATCGTAAATTTGTTGATTTTTCGTCCAACTTCATATCCGAATGTTCCGACCTCAAAGCGACTGCATTCTGTACTTCCGCGTAGTGTCCTTATTCCTGTGCGCTGATCTAATGGTTACGCCTCTTTGCGTTTCACTGCGAGCTCGAAAATCCCCCCTGGTTATTGACCGTAAAACGGTTGATTTGTGACGCTCGTTGTTTCTTGTTCCGTCGCTTTGTATAGTTACCTTGCGAGTCACCCGCAGACACAATCTCCGATTGTGAACGCTTGAGCGCTGGTTTCCGCCTTTTTGAACCACCTTCGCCACCCATCACAGTCCCACGCGTCGAATTGAAGGAGTTTGCATTCGTTACAATTATCTGAAATTTGGGCTGTTTGCGTATTACCTTTTTTGTAGCGGTTGGCTGAGATTGGGAGCTCAGGTCACTCTTGAAAGAGCCCATTTTCGGCAGCTCTGGAATTCTAATTTGTGTAACGTTCGTATCATTGCAACTAGCTGGCTTCGGAGTTGGCGACAGCGGTAACTTGCCTATCTCAAAAAGTCGGCTGTCAATATCGTGTGTTTCTCCTTCACTCGATCCCTCTTCCTGAAAGGGTATAGGCGGAGGAGCACCAACAAAGCCTAGTTTATTCCTCGTTGGCTTCGTCACGGACGAATTGAGCTGAATAGTCGTTGGTGAAGAACCACATTCGTCTGCTCCGGAGTCGTCATCTTCCACCGTATTCGATGTACTATTCCTTCGAGCCTTCGCGGCAGCTAAAGCCCGACGGCTCAGACGACGTGCGGAGCTATCCGTTAGATTCGCGTTTGAGGGAAAAGTTGAGCCATACCTTTTGTTGGGGGTGACCTTTGTAAGGTTGGGCAAATTTCCTCGGTTCAGATTTGGAGACGACTGTGCAACGTCTTTGCGCGCTTTTTGAAAATCGACTAATGCACTATTGGAAGACGCCAACAATTTCGCGTACGGCGTGCCAATATCTGAGAGAACGCGTTTGCCGTAAGGCGTCAAGGAAAGATATCTTTTGGATGGAGATGACGACGCAGGCTGTCCCATTTTATCTTTGGAATTGAACATAAGGTTCACATCGATATTTCTCAAGGGAGTTGCAGAATTTGGTGGTCCCTGATGAGCGGAGCTCGTAGGTCCTTGTTGATCGTTTGAAGTTGGAGCTCCGGCCGTGCTGTTGAAAAACCTGAGAGGAGTCTTTGCCGGCGTTCTATGCCACAAATTGAATCCTGCTGGGGACTCAAATAGAAAGTCTTTAAAATGTTCTGGCGAAGTGAGCATGAATTCATTCCCGAGTTGTAAAACCGACGATGGCTGCATGTTGATATCGCTGAGCTTACCGGCTGCTTGACCCCCGGCTAGCATGCTATTTTCCACCATGGAGTGCTCTGCATTTTGCAATTCTTCTCGTTTTGAACCGTCTGTTGTGCTCATCATTCCACGTCCGTTGCCAAAAAGCGGCTGCTGAAACTGCTGTTGCTGCTGTTGTTGTTGCTGTTGCTGGTGTGGGTTGTTCTGCGGAGCTTGCAAAATCTGTTGCTGTTGCTGTTGTTGCTGAGAATATGGAGTTGGAAACTGCATAGTTGGAACTGGGCTTGTGAATGCGAATTTCATGTTTTCAGAAATCACTCTAAAAAAAGCCTCTTCTTCGTTGTTGGACTCCATAACTGCAATTATTAGCTCAAACCTCTGGCTATTTCTTTCCGTACCTTATTCTGAAGCCCTAACCGAGCCAACTATCTGACTCTTGTTGTTCTTGAATGTGTCTCTTGGCAGTGTATGTCAGTTCAATCTTGTGTTTACGGATTATACATTACTTTCGCTCCTTTGAGATTACCCGGAGGGAGCGAAATATAGATTGAACGGACTAGCTTTTAAAAATTGGCGCGACAGTATAAGAGGATAGTGACACCAGATGCCCATGGGCATTGGTCTTAACGGATAGGTTTTGAATGTAGAGGAATGCTGGTTTTCAAAAGAACAGTGTATAGCTATTATTGGAAGAGGGCATGCGGAGCGAGACATATGAAAAATAAGCCGAAGATTGGATTGAACATTGTAACATTTTTAGGTGGATCTTTAAAGTTTTATCCGGGTAGGGTTTTTGCATTTCGCATAGTTCTGTCAAGAGCCCAGATGGCTGACTAGCCCTGCAGGGATTTATGCGGTATGTGATTCGTGCATTTTGAGAGTCCTTGTTGAGAAAGCAGTGGGTTGAGCTGGTTGCGTCGTCGATGATGAAATTGTTTCGACAAAAAATTGACAGGTGCAGTGAGGGGTTGGGAAAGTCAAAGAGACACTTGCTGTCGAGTGCCAAGAATCTGTGTACGCAAGTGCGGCAATGGTAGTTTCTCGTAGTGAGTTTCGTTGGAACTTATTTCACTCTGACATCTGGCGCACGTGATATAATGACAGCTACCACGATTTTAGGAGTGTGTCTACGAGGCCTATGCCACGCATGCCACTAAGAGTGCTGAAGTGAAACAATTTGACTAGAACAGATTTTTATTAATGCTGCCAGCCCTCAATGTCATTTGTTTCCAAATCGTATTTTTTAAGAGGCTTGTGATAATTTTCCACTGTGCTTTTGGCCATTCTTTTCGCCACAAATGAGAGCATCTGCGATCGCTTGTTAACTACTATTACCTCAAGATCTACAATTTTAACAGCTGGTCGCAACACTCCCAAGTTATGAACTATTGTTTCTTTGATGTCTACATCCACCACTCATCTTTGACGCCGTAACTTGTTCAAATTTCTTGCACTCATCTTTATTCACAATCGCGGGCATGAAACGCAAGTGTTTGATTACATTTTCAGTCATCACTACTTTTCAAAAATGGCCATTACGCTCACTCCTTTTCCTCACGCTACTCATGTCCATTTCTCCAAGCGCTAATTCCATTCGTGACAGGAACAAGGCTACGTGAAACAAAATACCTAGGTCACAATTCCAGCAATTCTAAATTTTGGCTTATCCTCTTCTGCCAAGGTCTCCATTAATACTGGAAGCTCTGCCATCTTGCCCTGTTTCTATTGTTCTACCTTCCTTCCCATTACTACATGTTCGCTCTTAAGGGCTCCTGCCATCTACTCGACACTCTAGCCACCTCTTCAGTTGACTTTCCGGTCCTCCAACTGAGATCACGTGATTCAGAGCTGTCGCTGATGCAATTCAATAATCATAAACGCTAAACGTAAATACACAATGATATATTTGGTTGACATGTTGAACATGAGAATCGGCCCCGCTCAAGCAAACTCAATTGATTGTCTAACCTGTGTCCATTCCATCAATAGAACGATCTTTGTCGTTTAAAATGTCTGCCGAATCTTCCCCGTCTCGCCAGTTGAGCGAAAGCTTGGGCAAATTTCACATATCGTCGCCCAAATTCAAACCATATATGGAAAATGACGAGTTCAGAGATTCACAATTTGACTCACAAGCGCAGAACTTCAAGAGCGGGAAAAGCTACGTTGGGAAGCTGGGGAATTGGTCCGTAAATTATGGGACAGTACAACAGCATGGCCACAATAGTGAAAATGAAGAACCTCCACAATGGAAGCAATACATGCAGGAACATGCAGAGCGTCAAGATCCACAGCAAAATGGCATGAAAAGCTTCAATTTTAAGGATAACCTAGTAGTGACCTCCTCACTCAGCGATATTTCTCTCATTCCAACCAACACTTTCAAGAATCGTGGAACAAAACTTCAAAACGTAGACTCCGAAAGCAGTGTCGTACAGGAGCGGGAATCGGCACTAGAAACTGACGGGGACCCGGCCAGAGAAGCGTTGGGCGTCTTTAACAACGTTTTGCGTCACCAAAGATCAAATTTTTTTGCACAGGAACAGGAAAATCGACCCGAAAGGTCCATCTCTGAGGAGTACGATTCGACAAACTCAACAGGATCCAGCTCCTCTTACGACTCATTCAACCCCTCGCTTTCACCTAGCATGCGTCAGTATGGCTCAGAACCACCCAAGTCTTCGTCCAGTGGAGTGCCCAAGCAGCAACAGGTTTCTCCTCGCAGACCTTTGAAGCTTATAACACCGGAGGACGCTGGCATGGTTTTTAATTACAAGGAAGGAGTCTGGGACCAACCTTCTGCCGCAGGTGATACATCTACAAGTGGGGCCCACGATGATTCATCTCAGGACAAGCTTGTGTCATTCAAACTGCCGCGCGCCAGACCTGAACAGTCTATGATGGACGATACACCACTCTCGACGCCCAAAGTTGATCACCGCTTCATGCCTCAAATATCAGTTTCTGATGAACCTGACAGCCGATCTACGTCGGGGAAAAGCACCGCTACTTTGCGAACAGCGTTTCTCACACCTGCGGACACTACTCATAATTTGGTGGACAATGTCACCAGCGTTTCAGAGCTCGACACATCTTTCCGTATTGCTAAGGGCGCAGTTGTATCTGCTCTCGTGGACACTATACCGCGAAAGGAAATATGGGAACGCATTAGAGAACTGTCATTGAAGCAAAAACGTTTAGATAGTTTAGTGGGTCTTTCTGATATGACGCCACAGGTACTGGAGCTGGACGTCTCCCACAACAAGATAAACTCATTACAAGGAGCACCAAGTAACCTTGTCACATTGCGATGCGCCTTCAACCGGATAGGCACATATTGTCAGCTTGACGATCTTCCGCATCTGGAAGACTTGGACATCTCTCACAATCTTTTGTCTGCGGATTTGTCTCTTCTCGCAAGCTGTCTCCATTTACGCAACGTCAATCTCTCGAAAAACAGTATTTCATCACTTCAAGGTTTAGCAGATTGTCGTGCAAGAATTGAGACCCTCAATGTTGCGCGAAATCGCCTCATTGGTCCATTGGACTTTGCAGAGCTTGTGTCACCCGACTTACACACGTCTGGTTTCCTGTCGCACATCTGTGAGCTAGATCTCAGCGGTAACAAGATAACCGCAATCAAGAACTTACACTTACTAACAAGTTTGAAAGTTCTGAAACTCGATGGAAATCCGCTAGAATCGCTCGAAGGCAATACCAACCGCAGCCTCAGAGTGCTAAGTTTGATTGGATGTTCGGCGCTACGATCCTTGGGAAGTTTCTCTCATCTTCGTGTACTAAAGCTGAGCTGTGAAAGCCTCCAGCAGCAACAACTCCCGGAGACTTTAGAGCACCTCGAAATGGTGGGTCCAAGTCCAACAACTGACCTGTGGGACAGCTTGCCATTTATGCTGCGAAGACTTCAATTAAGGCGCATGTGTATCCATGAGCTGCCACCACAGTTAGCAGCGCGTTGCACAGGTCTTCATACTTTAGTGGTAGCTGAAAATGACTTGAAGAGCTTGACAGCTCTGGTAGAAAGGTTGCCAGCGAATTTGCGGGTGCTGGACGTCCGCAACAATCCACTTTCGCAATTTCAAAGCGATAAAGAACGCAAGACTTTGACCGAAATGATGGCGTTGGCAATTCCGGTTTTAAGGAAGGTGTATTTGTGAGAGCGGGCTACTTGATAGCTACCTTCCAGAAGTTTTTTCAGTGTGGGAAATACAATATTCCGTAACTCGTACGTATGCTGGAGAAGGAGGCAGTAGGTCCTTTTTCAGGTTGATAAACTCCGCTTCCACAGAAGCGGCTACATTACAAGACACTAAAAGTCACGTGATATGTAATTCTCTCAGACATTCATGCGCAATAGGTAACGAAAATCTCAAAATTTCGATGAGAAACCCATTATGTGATCGTCGAGTCACTCATGTGTTTGTGTTTTCCAGGCCGAATTTATTTTTGAGTCGCCTATCACATACGTACACTAGTCGCTGCTTAACGGAGTTTTCAGGCAAAATAAATGTATCATCCACTACGATCAGGCCCTCAGATGCCCTAAGTGTTAGTCTAGTTTTTTAACAGCAAGGTAAGTCCTGGGAACGATCTGAGTCAACATTGCACTAAAATGCCATGAGGTTTCCACCTCTTGCAAAGCTCACGTGCCATTTTTTCCGTCTCAGTTACACTACCTTAAAATACGCGTAAAGTCAAAAATATAATAGATTATAGGACCTAAACAAGCATCACCAAGCTCAACTCTCCCATTTGCAAAAGACTGAAATGCTACCTGTCTAGCTGAACCAAATAGTGTACATATTCGTGCTCAAAACTTTGGCGCTGGCGCCGAATAAATCACATCAAACGGCCACAGGCTACTCATGCTGTACAAAGTCATTTACCCGTTGCTTACCCAAGTTTCCCATGGGTAAGTAAGAACCAATCTTGATTCCTACTCACGATTACCGAGTAACGAGCAGCACTTACTCGAGTTACCTGTTGCACGTGACTGGAATTTTCTGACCATCTTTCAAATGAGCTGTTCGTTCGACAATTGATGAGGTCATTGTGAGTGAGTATCAGCGCAGATAGATTCTATAGTGAACATGTTTTTTACCTCAGAGCTGGGCTTTGACGCAGCTTCATGAAAGCCTCAAGACGCGAATTGAACCTCTTCACGAACACTACCATTCATGTGAAGTTTCCGGTGAACTGTCTTCATTACGCTACTTTCGGTAGACATACTTCCGTCTTCCGCTTCTTGCGGTCCACATTTGTTGTGTTATCGGTCGAAACCTTACTTTAATTGCGAGCAGCCGAGCTTAGGACAACCAAAGGTCCGATAAATTGCATTGCACATATGACCCGCAGCCGTCAGATGTTATTATGTTGGATGAAAGACGACCCTACAAACGGTCTCACGGTCACGGCCGTGCTGACCATTTTCGTTTAGTAGAGCGACGGGCAAAAGCTCAAACAATGAAGAAGCGTCAAACAAGTAGTAGAATACCGGAACTCCGCTTCGCTGCAAGGCGTATTATTGTTGGGTATTTTCGCCTGTCATCCGACGTAACGACACCGTAGGTTTAGTAATGCTGATAAAAAGGAAAAAACACCTTGAAACACTATGGAAATTCTTATATAAAGCGGATCATCCCGCCAATTTGTCACTGAATAGCTATGATGGCGTTGTGTTGGTATAGTTCTCGCTGTATCTTACTTCCTCTACAAGAAGTGTATGTTGAAATAGACGTGGCCAGTGTGGGGTGTACAGATGTTCCAATCTAATTTGTCGTTTACGAGGATGATGCCGTCCGTAGCGATACTAAAGTTTTAAGGGGTACATGATTCTCCGTTCATAGCTATCTCCCCTTGTTTTTTTTGTGTTACATCTACGGGCGGTAAGATTGGCCTATAAAAGGAGAATTAGATTACAGTTCGCTCGACCGCACTTCTGTGAACATTTTACTAACACCTATATCGCAGCTACGAAGAAACCGTTCGAGCGAAGTGCAAAATATTAAATAAAGCACATTCTTAAAGAAATATAAAAGCACGGTATACACCATCTTTGTCTCAGCGCTTTCTGCCCAACTATGTTTACGAAAACGCTGTTGAGAACGGCAAACCCAGCCTTTAAAGCACGTCTGGGGTTGAGGTGCTATGCCCAACTACCTTTGCGGGTCCCTGTCCAGATCCCAAACGGAATAGAGTATGAACAACCCACCGGGCTGTTTATCAATAACAAATTTGTGAGAGCCAAACAGGGCAAGACGTTCGAAGTGATTAGCCCCGCAACTGAGGAGACGATCACGCACGTGTACGAGGCACGTGAGGACGATGTTGAAGACGCGATTACCGCGGCAGATGAAGCTTTCAAAAGTGGTGTGTGGTCTCAGGCAGACCCACTCGTACGTGCCAACGCTTTGAACAAGCTTGCAGGTTACATCGAAGAACACAAGGATATAGTGGCGTCGATCGAGACGCTCGACAACGGGAAGGCTATCAATAGCGCCAGAGGCGATGTGCAGCTTGTTATCAACTACCTAAGGTCGTGTGCCGGATGGTGTGACAAAGTGGACGGCCGGGTGATCAACACCGGCAACACCCATTTCTCCTACACTGTCAAGCAACCATTGGGCGTGTGCGGACAAATTATTCCTTGGAACTTCCCGCTATTGATGTGGGCTTGGAAAATTGGACCCGCCTTGGCAACTGGTAACACAGTTGTTCTAAAGACCGCTGAATCGACTCCTCTTTCTGCTCTGTACGTTTCTCAATTTGTGCCCAAATCCGGGATTCCTCCTGGGGTTGTGAACATTGTGTCTGGATTTGGTAAGATTGTTGGTGAAGCTTTGACTAACCATCCCAAGATCAAAAAGGTTGCTTTCACAGGTTCCACTGCTACCGGCCGTCACATTTATCAGAATGCCGGCCAAAACTTGAAGAAAGTTACTTTGGAACTTGGTGGTAAGTCTCCAAATATTGTTTTTGCAGACGCCGACATCAAACAAGCTGTTCAAAACGTTATTTTGGGTATTTACTACAACAGTGGTGAAGTTTGCTGTGCGGGTTCTAGAGTTTATGTGGAAGAATCGGCTCACGAGGAGTTCTTGCATGAAATCAAGGCTGCTGCTGAAGCTCTCAAGGTTGGCGATCCATTTGACGAGTCGACTTTCCAAGGTGCCCAGACTTCTCAGATGCAGTTAAGCAAGATCTTGAAGTATGTGGAAATTGGTAAAGAAGAAGGCGCTACGTTGGTCACTGGTGGTGAAAGAGTGGGCACCAAGGGTTACTTCATTTCACCCACTGTATTTGGTGACGTCAAGGAAGACATGCGTATTGTGAAGGAGGAGATTTTCGGTCCTGTCGTCACAGTCAGCAAATTCAAGTCCGTGGATGAATTGATCGAATTGGCCAACGATTCTGAATACGGTTTGGCTGCAGGTATTCACACCACAAACATCAACAAAGCAATTGAGGTTGCCAACAGAGTCAACGCCGGTACTGTGTGGGTCAATACTTTCAACGATTTCCACCACAGTGTTCCATTTGGCGGTTTCAACGCTTCTGGTATCGGTAGAGAAATGGGTAGCGAGGCTTTGGAAAACTACACTCAAACCAAGGCTGTGCGTGTGAAGCTTGCTTTGGAGGGTGGAGCATAAGAAGAAAAAATGGGTTCACGACGAAGCTCATGAATCAAGTAAACCGGTCTACTGGCCCAATAGTGCAATGCGATCTATATCGCGCTGCATGTATGTAACGACGATAACAATTTAAATATTCAAATTTTACTCAGGGCGAGCATGTTCTTATTGTTTGCTAGATATATGGCAAATGACTACAGCATCTATCCGCTAGGTGACTGTCGGTTTTTCACGTTGTGTGAGATATTACTTCGTTTCAAAGAAGACGACGGAGTTGGGTGCTGCAACGGTATTAGTACATATTCTGCGCCAAGCTGATATGGAGCTGGTGATTTTAATTGTTTGCTCCGGAGCGGCTACCCACTCATTCTCGTAAATTTTTTAGTGTATTTTTCGCCGATGCTAAAACTACACGTATGACAGAGATAGCGTAATACTATCTATGCTAAAAATCAAGGATTGCAAGAGTCCGTTATCACACATGTGTGCACAATTCAATCTTCTTCCATCAATGAAATCTCCATCTCTTCTTCGTACTCGCCGTTAGATTCGATAGGAATCACTTTTCTCGACAAAAGGTGTGCGTGAAGATCCTTTTCCTCCGCTGAGCTTGCTATTGACGTAGACTTTGCATTTTGTTTCGACGATAACAAGTTTCCCTTCTTGCCAACGCGAGGGGTCGTAGTCTCAGTCTCTGTCTTGCTATTCTCTTGACTCATCAACATGATTTTGATGAGTATAATTGCAGTCAAGACAACCACAACTACGGCACCAACGCCGAAAACCATGCCCTTAAACAAATCGTCCAGCAACATGAACTTATCAACCACAACTTGTGTAATCTTCTGAACAGGCCCCAAAGCTTCCTGCGAGCTCATGTTGTTCGAATTTTAGTTCACTTTTTTTTCATCCCCTTAAGAGAAAGAAAGTGCTAATTATAATATACATACGATTCTGCAGTCTTGATATTTATCGCAATTCCGACAAAAAAGGCGTCCGGAAGAGGCTTACCGTAAAGGGCGGAGTCATTTCCTCTAATCGAGATACGATACGAAAAAACTGTAGAGGCCGCTACGCTTGCTAATATAACGAATCTTGAGATGAAATGAGTTTGTAGATGTTGGGTCACTCAGCAATGATTCCAAGCAGGTCAATATTTTAGTAGATCCTGTTAAGCGTATCATTGTGAAATACAACTTAAAAGATCCGAAATACTCGACGTAAATCAGTGGAACAGGCCCAATTGCCTAATCAACAACACCTATAAATGTGTTATGGAGCTTGTATCGTCTAGCCAGTAGATCATTCAGTGAAAAACTTAATTAGACAAGCAAGATCAGAAACTCCGGAAGTGATGCGTTTTGTCTAAGCTTCTACATCGTCCGTCAAAAGGCCAAACAAGTTCTGGTTCGACAAAGTTGGTTTCTGTGAGAGCTCGGTTCCCGTTTCTTGGTCGTCCTGCGAGGCGGCGTCGGCATCGTCGTCGTCCGCGTGAGTTTCGGAGTTCTGTTGATCTGCTCCTTCGGTGACTTTCTTCGCGAGAGCTCGTCTGATACTTTCGTTGGTGCTGTCCCACCCGGCTTTTCGAGCTCCCTGTACGTATTTGGCTCTTGCCGTTGCCTTTTCCACTTTCCCATCGAGTCTGCTTGTGATATTCAAAGCTCTGGCAACTCTATCGCTGTCGAGATTTTCCAAAGCACTCTTCTTGGTGTCTTTTTTACCCACCTTCTTCCCGGATCTCTCTTTTTTCTTCATCTTGGCGTCCAGAAGTCTCTCGCTCTTAGACGCTGTCCTTATGAGCTTGTTGGTGACATCCACGTTTTGGGCACGAGGAAGCTGAGCCAAAGTTTGAGCTTCAGTGTCAAGCGCTTCGAAGCGACGAGAAGCTCTTGAATTTTTAGATACCTTCTTACCCATGATTAAAGCCTACTGCTAAAGTCTCTTGCTTTGTCCTTCGTGCCACGGTAATGGTGCTCATCTCATCTCATCTCATCACTGCATTGAGATTTTTCAGTAATCTGCAACGAAGACTCGTCAAATGTGAACTCGATGTGGGCGGGAAACTATGCGCTTTAAGAAACAGCTCTGTGCGCTCCAGAAGTCAACTACTCAATGTTCTCGATTCTGCGTTTTCAATAGACCATCTTAAAGAGATGCTACGTAAGTGACACTAAGAAGCTTCACGCTGTGTAAAACTGGTGTATTGACGAAGATATATGGTAATATTCACGTACTCCTTGATGTATATGCTGTGTAATCTCTAATCGGTTGACATTAAACGCAATAGTCGAGTTATAACACCGCGCTGTTTGTCGCGCGTGATCATTGATGCTTCTGGGAAATGCCAAGTGAAATAAGCACTGATTTTAGTAACACTAGATGATTCTAAAGCATCTGAAATGCAGCCCGCAATAGCACCTTACTTTGTGCTATCAAAACACCAATTATCTGCTTGTGACCATTTTGTCGTTGAAAGATCACCGTTTGAAGATTGTGCCCCATACCATATGGACGTACTGCGCGCCGGCTGATGTATTACTTGGATATGAAGCACATACGGCAGACATTTTCAGGTGTAGGTTTGTATGAATCCTATTGAGCTTCAGAACAAACTCTCGGAAGTGCATGCGTGCAACCTAATGCTTCTAAATCCATCAATTATAGTTGATTACCCAAGCACCTAGTGGCAATCATCTCTTGTCGTGCATGCCTCTTCGATCGAAGCACGATCCCAATAAGTGTCTTAGAAGTCTGGCAGTCAACATCTCGGAGTTTAGAATTTCCTCGACACCATCAGAGATGTTTCCGTCTTCCATTGCGGGCACTGCCAATTGATTTTGCTTAGACATGGAAGTAACTGCTCCATCTTCCAATTCTTCAATGTCGGGCATGAAGCTCGAATTTTTCAAGTTTTTTAAGCCATCGGTTTCCTCGAAGGGCTTAGTATCGCGATTATGGTAAGTATAGAAAGCCTCTGCGCGATGCGAGGATAATGACGACGGTACTTGCACCGGTAATGTTTTCGAATATGGAAAACCTCATAAATTGAGGATCTGCTCATTTAAAATTGCAGAATCGATGGCACTCTCGCGGAAAAATCTTGTCCAAAATGTAACTTTAGCCGACCTGGGTCATTTCACCTTTCCGCTGATGAACAGCACTTCGAGAGAATGTAAATGGTACTATTCAATCTGAGAGATAGCATTCAATGAGGACCTAAACAGTTTTTCCGAGAATTCCATCGTTCATCTATCCATGTCAGACTTGCCAAGATATAAAAACTTGTAAGTGCTTATATTGCCTCGAATGAAGTCTGGCTTTCATCATGCTCACACTGCTCTTGTAGATTTTTGAAGCCGCATACTACAACAGAAACCTCTTCAATATACTTACCATAAACTTGTCAAATACGTCCAATCGCCATATGCATTGAACCACCTCGTTATCTTCAGATCTTGGGTGGGGCTTAGTAGGATCAATAAACCCTGTGCAAGTTCTATGAAATTACTGACATTTCATGAAAAGAAGTCATCCCGTCAACTTCAGAAGAAGCAGAGATCTTCTGCTATCAGCGTCGTTGCCCAGCATGGATTTTGATACCAGTTCAAAATAAAACCTTTAGAACCACCAAACTACTTTTTATCTCATTATATAACCTGTATAACTTGCGTAGCGCGTTTAGAAGACATCACCTTGGTCGAACATGGCGTCGGCGACTCTAATGAAACCAACCAAGTTGGCACCCTTGATCAGAGATGGCAAAGCTTCAGTGTTGCTTTCGTTAGTGTACTCACGGGCAGTTTCCAGACAGTCGTTGAAACAGTTGACCATGATTTTCTTAAGTTCTTGGTCAACCTGTTCTCTAGTCCAAGACATTCTTTGAGAGTTCTGGGCCATTTCAAGACCAGAAACGGCAACACCACCCATGTTAGAGGCCTTACCTGGGGCGTACCAGACGGCAGGGGCAGAAGAGCTAGCAGCACGCTCGCCTTCGAAAATGTGAGCAGCCTCAGCTGTGCAACCCATGTTGGACCCTTCAGCGACAAACTTGACACCAGCAGCAACCAAAGCCTTCGCTTCGTCACCGGAAACTTCGTTCTGAGTGGCACATGGCAAAGCAACGTCGACGTTACCCACGTGAGTCCATGGACGGGCACCAGCGATGTACTTCACTTGGCTGGAAGAGAAAGCGGAGAATTCACCAATGATTTGTTCCAAAGTCTTGAATTGGACCTTGGCACCGATAATGGCTTCGACCTGCTCAGCAGTGATACCGGATTCGGTGACAATGGAACCCTTGGAGTCGGAGAGCGACACAACGGTACCACCAAGCTCGATGACCTTCAAGGCAGCGTACTGTGCAACGTTACCGGAACCAGAGATAGCGACACGCTTTCCAGCGAAAGATTCCTTGCCCCTGGTGGCAAAATCGATCATGGCCTGGGTGTAGTAAACCAAACCGTAACCGGTGGCTTCAGGTCTGATCAAAGAACCACCCCAGTTCAAACCCTTACCGGTCAAAACACCTTCCCAGGAGTTTTTGTAGGACTTGTAGGCACCGAACAAGTAGCCAACTTCACGACCACCCACACCGATGTCACCAGCTGGGACATCAGTGTCTTGGCCAATGTGTCTGCTTAGCTCTCTCATGAACGAGTAGCAGATTCTTCTGATTTCATTGTTGGATCTGCCCTTCAAGTCCACACAAAGACCACCCTTACCACCACCTAGGGCCTGGCCGGTCAAAGCGTTCTTGAAGATCTGCTCGAAACCCAAGAATTTCAAGATCGACAAATTCACGGTTGGATGGAAACGTAGTCCACCCTTGTATGGACCTTTGGCCGAGTTGTACTGCACTCTGTAACCGGTAGCGACTTCTTGTTCACCATTGTCGTTTTCCCAGGCAACTCTGAATTGGATGATTCTTTCTGGCACCGACACTACTGGCAACACCTTCTTGTATTTAGGCTGTTTCTCGAACAAAGTCGAGTCCTGCAAAGAGGAAACAACCTCTTCGTAAGCCTGTTGAAATTCTGGTTCTTGTGGGAAAGACATTATTGTGTGATTAAAAAGCGATTAGTCTTGGAAAGCTGTTGAGACCGCACGGCTTACTACAATTACATCTTCGAGCATGTCTGCTCTGCTTTTATAAGATTTGACCGGGGCTTGCAATGCTCAACCGGGGAGGCCAACAGCGAAGGCTACGGAGAAGAAAATTTTTCCAGATTACCACCTGGATTGTGCTAGATCTACAGCGTTCGTGGAACTTTAACGTCGGTACTGGAGTGTGTTAGCAGTTGATCTTTCTCCACCGTGTAATGCTCAACTATATGCCAGGTTATGTTGCAGCGAACTTGACTGGGTGTCACGGGACTGCAATATACTTTTTTATTTGAACATATCCTAGGCAAAAATGTGTGCTATTGGCCGCTTTTTAACGCAAATTTGATACGCGACCGATGGCGACCAATCAGATGCGCCAACTCCTCTTGATAAGCAGTAGTCTCATGGCCGAATAGGTGTAGAAGAGCGAACCTGCCTTTGATAGAGGTTTAAGGCATCAATCTAAATCAATGGCCAATTAGGTTGTCAAAAAAAAAAAAATCATCAATTGGATGAAAAAGTAAAAGGCCGGTACCGGCCAAGGTGCAGTATGGGGAGAAGCTATGCCAGAGGCAGGTGCCAGCGATAGATAGTGAGAGTGACAGAGGATATTGTTAGTTGAGAACTAGGAAACAGAGCGGGGAAACTGTTTACGGAAGCGAAAGGACGAAAAAAAGTGATGTGAGTGTGTATCGGGATCACTTCTAACGGGTGTGTCGCTTGCTCGGATTAAGCCGGCAAAACTTTAAGTGTTCGTATGTGAAAGGTCAGATAAGGTTTGGTGGTCAATGGAAAGAGAGACATGGATAGTGAGGTCATGTTTCGTGGTCACGATTGTGAACCAGATCAGATCAAAAAATCCGTGCTGCTCGGCGACAGAATGGTACGAAATGATGTTCAATGCGAGCACGCCTAGGTAACACAACCTGCTGTTGGTCTCACATGGATCAAGCTCAAATGGAAGCCTGTCAGTGCAAAAATACGCAAATTCTCAAAGTTGGAAGATGGTAGCGATATACATCCATAGCCTCCACCCAGGACTGGAGACGAATCCCGAGTCCGGGCGCGAGTCTGGTACACGCCTAAGAAGCTTCAGAATCTGACAAGGCTTTTGAATTGAGATTAGATCTAAAACCACCGTCAAACTCAAGTGTAATGATCGCATTTTTAGTCGAGTGGATTTTGTTTCATTCAGGCCGTTTGATAGCGCGAGGGTGCTGAGACCGAATGAAGGTCCCACGTCTGCTCAGCTATTGATTTGAGCTCAGCAAGCACTCGCGGGTTATCCACAAACAGAGAAATGGAAGACATCTAAAACACATCAAAGAGGAATGAATATCAGCGTCTAGCGGCTTTCGAAGGCTTAATAGTACCTTTAGTGACGGATTCGTGGTAAAGTGAGAATTCTTTTTCGTCCCCAATACCCAATACAAAATGTCATTAGCTTTCGGTATCACGTGACATATCCCAACTTGATAAATGTATAGTATGCCAGTTCTGCAGAGCACTTCCATTCCATCTAGCCTAACGTATCTGCTTTGATTTGCTCACTCATTTATCTGCCGTTCAAAAGTGTAGCACATGCGAAAATAACAAGCCGCAAAAGTTGACCTCGACTCTCCGAAACGAAGTTGTCATGGACCATGATGTAAAAAACTCACTGTGAATGTATGGTAAAAATTTCTTCGAACTTCCCGCTTTTCGAGCAATTTTCAATACGTTCGCATCGACCTGGCTTCTCATTGCTAATCTCTGTGTCTATATTTTATCGCATTCATATCTAAGGGATCCGGATTGCCGCCGGCAATTCATAGTCCGAACATCAATGTCATCTGTTTTACCTTTATTTCTTATTAAGTTAATGTGTATTCTAGAAGCACGAAAGTTACTATGTACTGGATTTTTTGAGTGGGCGTCTTGCCTGGCGTTATTTGCGACTCATACCTAGCAGCAGCCTCCAACACAAACTGAGTCTATTGGCATCTAAACAATCACCCTTTCATTCCTTACCCAGATTCTATCCTTTACTATATTACACTATCTATATCATTAGGTCATTAGTTAATCTACCGCGAATTTGCAGCAGCGTTGTCATACCGAGGTCAACTGGTGTGGAGCGGGGTTGCCCAATTGGTCACCTTCTTCGATATCTTCTGGAATCGACACCAGAAGAAGATCGCCTCCACTGGGCTTCTTCATGCTTTCCCCATGCGCAAGCGTATGGGTGGCCGGTCTGCGGAGATAAGCAGCATGTTCCACGCCCTGACGTGCTCTTACTAGATTGTCGTAGTCGTATACTTGGTAGTCTTCGTCATACTCGTAGTCATCGCTGTCGTCACTGCCATCGCTGTAGTCATCGTCTTCGCTGTTGCTGTCGCTGTCGCTGTCGCTGTCGTATTCGTAGATAGTGTGTTCAGGAGCCGCCGGCAGCGTGAATGTCACGTGTGATCCGCCGGTTACGTAATTTGGACTCTTCTCATCATCGTCGTGAACGAGATGGACGGGCTCATCCATTTCATCGAAATTAGGCTCATCTTCTTCCAGTTCTGCATCATCATCTTGAGAATCATGGTTGTGTAAGGATTCCATTACTTTGTCAAGTAGATTCGCATGTCCCACTAGAAGACGAAGGTTGAGATCTTTTTTGCTGGATTGCGCCGCACAATTAAGCAGCTTTGAACGTGCCTTACTGGCAAGCGCGTAGGTCTCCGTGGTTGTTGCGTGTTGAGTAGCACCGAACATTTTGTAAACTGTTATCTCTTGGTAGTTGTTTGGTATTCAAGAGAAGAATCAACGTTCATGAATGAATCGTAGGTGAAAACTTGACTTAACTTATATTCTTGTGTATTTCAATTCTAGTTTGTCAGTCACATTTGTCATTACTACTGTGTTTTCCTATTTCTTGCTCATCACCGAGTCTCCGCTATGGTTCCGAAATCCGGAAAACGGAAATAAACATTCAACACCTCCGGTTCCGCCAACTAAGTTTTTTTCTTTTCTCATTGGTAACGAACGATGCCCACCCTTATGACAAACTCTGAGCTCGTGCGGCCGAAGCAGATATGCAGAGTCATGTGAAGAACAGAAAAGCAGCCACAAGGGATCCGCTGGTTTCTGCAGTGCTTAGTTATCCTGCTGCTGACTACACGTACAGCAGCAAAAAAACCATGCATCACCCGGCGTTCATATTGCTAAGCGGCCGAAGAACGCCGTTCAGTGCTTTCTAATGCTTCTACCGTGCGCGAACCAGTTTTCTGGGTCGTAACGAACGAGTACGACACTTCAAACATATTTTTCGTTTGAAGTGTGAGATGGGCCACCTGGCCTTTTGGGTGTATTGGCGTTGAAAGAAGAAAAGGTTTCGGAAGCGAGGTGCAACAAGATCCGCGTGGCGGCCGGGGGAGGACGGATATCCGCGGAAGAACCAAAAAAATGGTTGGAACGGAAGAGAGCGGAGGTCGCATTTGAAAAGGATGCTGCACGTCAAAGCGAGAGTGCGGGAGCGGAAATCGTGTTAGCCGAGGAGAGTGAGACTGCTTTGCTTTGAAATGAAAGGCCGAGATGGTAGACGTAGTTGACGATAAGAGAAATACAATTTGACAAACACCGAATTTTTGGGTTGTAATTTTGCTTTATAATTCAGAAAAGTCCGATTGAGTGATGACTTTGTATGCTAGAGTATACGGCTATTGATAAAATTAGACGATGCGAAAGACAAATAAGTGACTGTGCTTTCTGGGGAGAAGTGATCGCCGAGTCGATGCTCATCAAGACTTTTCGTCCACTTCATGATTGTGTAGAGATTGCCCGTTACTCAATGCCACCAAAGCTCCCTGTAAGTCTGCAATCAAATCATCAACGTTTTCTAAACCCACAGATACTCTCAAAAGTGTGCGATCAATCTTGGCATCACTTAGACACTTCCACTCAACTAAAGATTCAACTCTGCCCAACGATGTAGCATGCTGAAAAACTCGCAGTTTCTTTAGCAGCGCAACGCATTGATCGGGGGTTCGCAACGTGATGGAAAAAACGGGGCTGTAGCCACCACTGTTTTGCGTCTTTGCATAATCTTCAGTCTGCAAACTAGCATGGCGAATGCTGGTCAATACGTCTTGAACTTCAAACGCGTGCTCTTTCAAATACCGTACTATCTGCGAGCAGTATTGGGATTGTTGTTTGACTCTCACTTCCAATGTCCGCAATGACCTCAAAAGCAAAAAGCTATCGACACTAGAAAGAATAGTGCCCAGCAGAGGGCGCTCTTTTTTCAATTCCTTAAAACGCTGCTCATCCTTAGTACATAAGACACCACACAAAAGATCAGAATGACCGCCCAAGTACTTTGTTCCCGAGTGCATAACGATGTCGACACCCAGCTTCCAAGGATCGCGTAGCGGAGGAGGAGCTAATGTAGAATCTATCAAAACAAGACCGCCTTTCTGATGCACTCTTGCAACGAGCTCTGCAACATCAGCACTTTCTCCAAATGGGTTGCTTGGATCTTCAATATGCACCAAATCGCCTGCCTCGCAAACCTCATCGATCTCAGATAAGTCGGAAATAAGCGTTCCGTTTATCTTGGAAAATAATTTTGCGACATCATGGCAACCAATGTAGCCGTCCGTGATAAATAATCTTTTTGGGCGCAAGTTGGTCAAGATTGCAAAATGTGCCGATAGTCCTGACGAATAAACAACTGCCGATCCATTCAATACCGAGCTCAGCACTGCCTCAACTCGTTCGGAGTTTGGGTGGGCCTCTCTTGAATATGTGTAAGCTTCACTCGGTTCCGTACTGTTTTCATTCAAGAGCTCATGATCGTAGTACTGACGTTAATTGGTGGTGCCACGTCAGAAACTCTGTTCAATACATCGTCTGCATGGATGCAATTCGTCCTGAAGCTTTGCATTTCGATGGCAGATTATTTCGTTAATTAAGCAATCAGTCTTTTGTCTAATGAGTACTCAAACCTTTAGGTTTATATGGTAAGTTGGAACTACGTCGATTGAAATAACACAGATAACGCGTTAAGGTGGTTAATACGACAGAATGTTTGCCGTAGTACTCAAGGTTGTGCTATATTAGGTGACACTCGCGTGAATTCGTTCCTTGTCGCGTAATGCTGGAAGTGGACTCTCAATATCTCACGCTTCAAAAAAGGACCCGCTCAAAGGCGTCACAAATGACTCATCACGATAACGGATGATATGATCTGTCTCAAAAGAGTTTTGAGGAAGAGGTATGTGATTTTTTATCTCCCATAAATGCCCTTAACAATTAAGAATTGTGACGTTGAAAAGGCGACTCAAAAAACTCCAACTTCAAACAATTTCTTGGGTGGGCGTCGCTTGTCCGGAAGGTGAAGAGTAAGTGAATTTTAGACGCACGACTTGGTCATTATAAATGAAACTGTTGGAAGCACTATGCTCGCACTTCAATTAAGACTTCAGCAATACCTAAATTTGTGATTTCCCTGCCCGTCAATGTAAATGACGGTTCCGTTTGCCGCATATGCGCTAAAATCTTAAAATGCTTGAAATGATCGTCCAGATTGACTTGAGGAAAACTCCGTAATGGAGACAACTCCGTCGTTTCATTACGAGTAGCTTTTTAGAAAAGCTTCGCAAGCTGGCATCGTAATCGTTGTCAAATTAAATGTCCTCAGGCGTCATAGGTATCAAAAAAGATCTTGATCAGTGTCATTGTCGACTTTCTCAGCTTTGGTCACGATCTGGCTGTATTCCGATCGGGCTATATTGTGAGAGCAAGCCATTGATGAGCTTTTCCGGTTTCGAAGCAACGAATTTTATGAACAAACAGCTTATTTCATACCTGAGTTTGGCATATGTATTTAAATGTCTGTATTGCCTCAGCTCTACTCAGTGCATACCCAACTTCCGATACTTATCTACCATGGTCCAATAGGTATGTTTCTGGCTATTACGAAAGTAGGGACCTGCCCTTAGCATTACCAGAAAGGTCATGTTTGCCGCCAAACACAAGAATGCAACACTAATGAAGCACTTTTTGTAACCCAGGTTTGTGACCCAGTCTGTTATACCATAACTCACGGCGAAGGACATGCAGTTCCGGATCATGATGACTACCACCATGGCCTCTGTATCAAGTTCCTTATACGTGTCCACCACATACGTTGCAGAAGCTGTTATTGCGAAAATTCCGCAGCCACCGAGGAGACCCATACCAAAAATAAGACCAAACCAGTGAACCTCGTAGGCGGCACCAACACCCCACAGTATCGCAGCAGAGCATCCTAACACGCTGTAAACTATGAGAATCCACAGTCTATCTTCTGGCTTGCTCAATCCTGTCCCTCTCCAAATTGCGATACGTACCTTCAACCAATCCGAGCAGATCCCCGATAGGAAGAACATTATGACGCTGAACACTGACGGAGAAAGGTATGCAATCCCTATAGATGAGGATTTAAAGTCATACGGTTTACCTGACAAAATCAACGCAGCAGTTCCGTTCAGTACGTTGAACCAAACAAGGGAGCTACCATAAAGAAAACCTGCCCATATCACCACGGGAAAACGAGCCATCAGAAACGGTGCGAGAGCATAATGGTGCAGAAGGAATTTCTTGCGTCTTCCGCTAATGAGAGAAAGCTTTTGCCAGTACGTCTTTTTGGTGAACTGAGCGGGAGCATAGGTGGCTGAATTGACGATTTCGATGTTACTGACCTGGTTTGCAAGATGGATGTTTTCCCGATTGTCTTCAGTACCTGACAATTCCTCTGAATCATTAATCTTGGCTTGATCTTTCTCTGGCAAGCCATCGATCGAGGACGGAAGTTTCATAATTTCGTCAATGTTTGTAACCACATTTCCCAATTGTTGTTGTTTCGAGTTGATTGTGAGGACTTCTCCAGTGGCAGAATCGACCTTCAGTTTGCGATCGTAATTAGTCTCTTCCATGAAGAAGAAGAGGATGACGAAACCAACAGCGCATAAAATAGCACACCACCACATTACCCATTCCCAACCTTGCCCCTCTGATATGAAGCCAGCGACAAAAGGCGCCAAAAAGGAAGCTAACAACAAAGTCAATCCATATAACGAAAGACCGAATGATCGTTCGTGCTCGAAAAAGAGGTCACTCATCGAGATCTCTGGAAGCGATTCCACGGATGATCCAACGAGTCCTTGCAAAATCTTCGAGGCTATCCATTCACCATTTGACTTGGTGTAGGGGGGCCAAATACAAATCATAGAAGTCGCAAATATTGAGAAAAGATACACTGGTCGTTTCCCAAACTGCAGTGCCAAGGGCTGAAAAATGAGGCACCCGATTCCCAAAAACAAGAACATGTATCCGGTACCGGCATTCAAGTCACCCAGCGTAATATCCGTCTTTTTTTCAATATTGGGAAGCACTGAGTAGATTGCCGCTGTGGGAATGCAGACGCAAAGGGTGTACACCAAAACACAGGCGACCGCGGTCCACCTCCGGCGTGGCGACCAATTCAATGGATCGTCTGGATCGTCTGATGGTGTCGGGATGAGCACAATTTTTCCGTCATGGTCCTTTCCACTTAAAGCGACAAGATGGGAGTCACCTGGCACAGCGTTAAAGTCTATAGAAGTCGCAGGCATTTTTTGGCTAGTCTTGCTGTTACTGAACTTGATTCATTGTCTAAACCTGCCTCTTTCTGAAGGAGCTAGGGATCACTTTTTATATGTCAAAGCTGAGCATTTTGCCAAGACTAAGGAGTTCACATTCGCTACTCGAACCAACGATTGGGTCGCACGTTAGCAAATTGGATGAGATTAATCCTCGAACTCATATCAAGATCGGTCCATCACCATTGGCAAGCAACCCGTGGTTACCACATAGTGAACGTGTTGCGGACACCATAATACAGTTTCAGAATGCTCCCTGGATGATAATGATCAGATATCAACGTTTCGGGCTCTCTAAGAGGAATTTTAACGATGTGATCGAAGTCCTTAAAGGGAAGATAAGCGATATGGTCATGAGACTCGCGATATCATGATAGCGACTCGTGGGTCTCTGCATAGCTGAGAACAATGTCTCACTAAAAATCTCTAGGCACCTTTAGGGTCGATCAATACGAGTTGTGATATTAAGCGACGTCGGGGTGTCCACTTACCTTCACACCCATGATCTTAAGCAATTGTTGCCTGTACACTAATATTGCATATCCCAAATCTCCGCCGGTGTTCTGCATCTCGTTCTGATGCGAGTTTCAAGCCCGGAGAGCATCTCATAGTCTACAAAGGCAAGTTTACTAAGCTGCCCTGCCAACAGGTCCTTACAAAAGAAGTTTAAATAACTGAAGTCCAAAAAAAGATGATCAGGCATGAAAGGTACCATCGAAAGCGGACTTCCATTTACTACAAGCGCAAGCTCATGTGTTCAATTATAGAGCTATCGCATCAAGAGAAATCAGGTTTTTGCAGCACGTTAACTTCTCTGTCAGAAGCGTTCAACTCTTTTCAGAGCATTTTCGCCAAGGAATTCCGCCTGTCGCTATTCACGGACTCTCTGTCAAAATCAGTTTACAGTTTTCCTATCTGTTATCATGCTATCAGCCCTTTGGCATCAAATTTCAAGTGTCAATGGTCGTTTTGATTCTGGCCAAGTCAAGTGAACCACTACAGTCCAGTACTCTTTCTGAACCATGGGTTAAGTCAAAAACTCAATACGCTTTGTGTGTGTTTATGTGTGATGCCGGTCATCAGATTCAGATCTGGCACCAAGAGCTTACAATATGATAGTATAGTCAGACGTACTGAAAGAAGGTCCAAAAACGGATGTCTTACGTGCCGTCTTAGAAGAAAGAAATGCGACGAAGTCTCGCCTGATTGTGGTAGGTGTTCAAGGAACGGTTTGAAGTGCGAGTGGCCATCGCCATTCGTACATTATGGGGCCCGTGTAAAACCGGTGTTTTCATTTGTTCATGTTTTGGAAAAACAGCTAGTGAAAGAGTTTCCTCGCAAGAAATCGGGCCAAGGATTGCGACAGCGGTGTGCACTCGAAAAAGGGCCTAATAATGCCAAATCGTAGCAGGAAACCGCCATCTCCAATCATACTACGAAGAGTGTCGTGCTAAGTGAATTTCCCAGGCAGAACGGCATTTTTTGGCAAGAGGTACGACCCCAGATAGCCCGTTCTCTCAATTCAAGATTGGGCTCACGTTCAATGCCGGGCAAAAATGATTCGGAGCGAACGGCTAAATGCCATGAGATTATTCAATCGAACTCGAATACTAACGACTTCAACGCAAGGCCTCAACTTCCTGCATCTAAAGAGGGTGTAAGTGTTACTCGAGTTCCTCACAATACTTTCAACACCATAGGTGGATTTCCCATCAGTGTTTCCAATACTACTACAGACAAGTACCTCAAAATAATTGATGCATATGACAAGGGAAAAACTCTCCCCAGTACCAATCCCGAAGACGATGAGGAACTGCTTTTCTACACATGTGTCAACATGTTTATACCGAATCTGGGCACCCAGTCTTCCCACCCGCTTTTGACAACATGTGCCACGTTCATTCCCCAAGTTGAAAATAGTGCGCCTTTGAGAGAAATCTTCTTGTGCTGTGGGGCAACTTACCCAGAATGGTATGACGAAGCGAAGTTTTCGGCACTCTCAGATGGACTTTATGAAAGCTCGAAACTGTTAATCAAAAAACAGCAACAGAAAGCTTCGGACGAGTATTCGGAGCTGTGGGTGCTACCGTCCTTTTTGCTGCTGTGCTTGCGGTGCAAAAAAGCTTCTTCGGGCACCGTGGATGACTGTGTCAAATGCCTCGCAGAGGCGTATCTCGTTATAAAGAATACAATTTGCTCCAAACACAATGAGCATGATCAACCGGCAGCTGGTCTGCAAAACTTGACTTACGAAATCGAAAAGAAGTTCATGTCTAAAGCTGAAGAGGGTGACGATACTGTAAAAACTGATGTTGTGCTGGAGCCTTTTGAAAGAATGTTCATGGAAAGCTTCATTTATAACTATTCAGTTGCAATTTTATTCGCGACCGATATAGTAGCACTTCTGAGTCCATTCTCTATATTCAAGGAGCTGGCTCCTTTTTTGAAACGACCACTTTATTACTGTTCTTTTGAATGGATGAATAACCCTGTGTTAGGTCCTTCTCTTGACGCATTCGAGATTTTAGCGAAAGTGTCGTATATTGCACGGCTGCCCATGCCTCTTCCTCAATCATCCCCGTGGTTGCAGAAGGCGCAGCGCTTACATTCGATGGCTTTTTATTACACCGGACCGGTGCTGTCTCCATCGTTGAGGTCTGAAGACACTCATATCTACAAGATTGCGAAAATTAGCTCCACGATCGGTAGCATAGTAGCGAAGTCGAGCTACTTGCTAGTTTCCAAAATTTTGAAATATAACGATTTTGACATACAGCGGCCATCGATTCAAAGGATCCGCTGTGAAATATTCGAGGCTTTTTCGTCTATTCCGTCTGACAGTAAAACCTGGGGCATTCTGCTTTGGTCCCTCGTCATCACTGGCTGTTTTTCCATTACTTCAGCCGAGAAATTTCAAATACTGACATACCTGCTGAATATCGGCGAAAATCTCCATCATCAAAACGTTAGAAAGATGAGAAGCGTCTTAGAAAAGGCGTGGTCGCTTCCAATAGACCAGCGTCTTGCCTTTTTATTCGATCGCGACGAACTTTCCACAATTTCACCGTAGTGAATTTCGCAAGCAGTTCCCGGTCTTACGAATGACATTTCCTGGCATGTAGGACTCAATATTCGGTGGATTATAATCTTATTGTCGGAATCATTTAGACCGCTTTCTTCCAAATGGAAGAGTGCTCGTAATGCCTGCTTTCACCAAAAGGGGAATCAATCAGCATGACGGCTAGGTCGCTGTTCTTTCGTGGAAATACTTGTGGTATTCGAGCCTGTAAATTACCGCGGTACCTGCAAGAAACTTAACTAAGTCGATAAACAGTGAGCAATCTGGGCATTGTTGAAAGTGTGATTCTACAGCAAACCAAGAATATCATTCAGCTTTCCAAGTGGATCGCTTTTTTAATTCAGCGGTGTGATATTTTTCGGTTCCTTTTATGTAAGAATCTATAACCTATCAGTCCTTACGTTAGCCTTCGCCAAAAAAAACCTCTGGTCGTTTCAGCCCAGCTCCTTCGGCTAATTCATATAAGGCTATGGATTTATAGACACCCTATTGACCGCGATGGCATGTAGAAAAAACTTCAAGTTTCGATGGTTTATTGCAGAAGATTGTCAAGGAACGACCTCTACCGTTGAAACAGAATTAAAACTTTCAAACTTGAGACTTGTTTCAAGAGCTATCGAGAAACAGCTATCCGGGATTGGTTTTATATACCCCAATTGAGGGTACATAATCGCTGACTGAGCATCGTACCTTTCCGCGGTGAATGACCATAAATGTGGTATTAGTTCAGATATTATGGCACAAGTTCAAGAGCCAGGAAGAAAATTGAGAGGGATGTCAGTACCAAGAAGAAAAGCTTGTGTTCCGTGCTTCAAATCTAAGGTGCGATGCGATCAGCAGCGGCCTGTTTGCACTCGATGCTTTCGACGGGGCAATCAAGACCAATGCACCTATCCATGGCCTGTGACTCAAGATCCAAGCAATGAATCGGAAATGAGAACAACAAGCTCTTCAAATGGACGAACGGATGCTTCCATGAGTTGTTTAGAGCCCAGATCCGAAAATTTGACATTAGCAGTCCTCCATCGTACTCAGAGCGAGCAAACAGGTGACGGGCCAATGTGCGACTATCCGCATTATTCGAGGCAGCCCAATGGCCGACGTTCTAGTTCCAGACTATTAGGACCACTGGAAACATCCCCCGACGAAAGCTCCCTCCATTTCGAACATTTAGACCTAGTCTGCACAGTGAACTCCGATGAGATACGAAATCGATGGCTCAATGCATTCGCTCCTCCCTTGGATCATTCGGTGAAAGCCTACCCGTCTGGCGTCATGGTTTTCATTTCTCGGATGCTCAAAGCCTATACACTCATGCCGGCTCGACAGAAGTTGATGCCCCCATTCGTACATCGACTTCAGCAGCGGCCATCAGAGGTTCCTGATTCTTTGGCCAACTGTTTTAGTCTTCTGAAACTTTGTGAAGGAAGGCTTCCGGCCAGTGAGCCTATCATCAAGAGTTTTCTGACCCAAGAAATGGACCGCTTATACGAACAATACGAATCATACGATGAACTTAATTTAGTGGCGGCTTTTCAGGCCTACCTCATCTACTCGATGACCATCTTCTTTGAATTCCGCGAGGATGAAAATGCCAGCTTGCACGATGCTATAGTTACGTTACAAAAGATAGCCAGCGAGGTGTGCCAACGAGGTCTCGTGTGCGCAGCTGAATTGAAGGGAACTAGGCCGAATTGGGAGTCGTGGATTTTGGCGGAAGCGAAAAGAAGAACATTATTCACAATGTACTTGTTCGATAGCGTTTTGTGTGCACATGATAACCTGCCCACATTTCTGGCGAAAGAACTGCAAGGGGTCTTGGCACCCTCTTACGGAAGCCTATGGGCCGCAGAAAGCAGAATGTCTTGGAATGAATACTATAACAGGTTTTTGTCAGAGTGGGGTTCTGAAGGGCCATTGTTGATCGAGGAATTGTGGCCCATTCCATCAGAGGCATCTGACATGCAGGTGGAAGCGAGGCAAAGACGCGTAGATAAATGGCTCGCCACTATCGACAACTATGGCACTATGCTTTTTGCAGTCACATCATGTACCCATGGTTGTTAATAACTTCCTGCACTGCAATGTTCAAAGCCCAGTTTTAAGATATCACTACAATTAAATTGTTTCATTGCATTTTTGCATCTATGGTGGTACATTCTGGTCCGCTTTGGTGTGCGTGCGAAGAACGACCCTGAAGTTACCTCATGGCAATAGCTGTGTTAAGCAGCTTGTATGTGATCTCATAGTGGTCTTCACTTTGAAGGTGGCAGACTATAAGTTTTACCCTAGGTATTACCATTCTAAGAGGACACTTGCCTTGGATGCAACTATCCATATTTTCAAGGTGAAGGCCACAATTCTGCTTTTTGGCAATTTACTGTGTGGTATTCTTTTACTTATGTCGTTCAGATTACCTGAAACCCCAAGGCATTAAAGTTGAAAACGGTTCTGCTTTAAGATACAAGAAACTTTCGGGGTTCAAAATCCATGGGCTTGAATCTGACCCGCCAATAGATAAAAACATGTCCATTGAGCATTTTCAAGATCACTTGTGATCTACGAGCGCTCTTTGTAATTGTTTCTTTGGAAATCCACAAGTCAGTGTGGCAGGTGATTATCACATATCGTTCAATCCTCTGTAAAGTCATGTACGGACCTGACGAAAGGAAAACGGGCCTTCTCTTCATCGTAAAGTGTATACGTTCACTCTGAGAAACTCTGCTAACTTACAAAATCCTGTTTTCCGATTATAGAGAATTACAAGCTAGTTTTGCGGCTTTGCCAGTAGCGATCCTTTACAATAGAACTCGCGCAGTGGATTTGGTCCGCTTCTCTAGAAATATGCATTTCATTGGTATAGGTCAAGCGGCATTGTGAATTGGTTCAGCTCACTTGAGTCATTCAAAGCTTACATTACATGACCTGATTCCGAGGAATTATATTCTTGGCAATTCTTGGCAAATCTCGCTCGCCACTTTCTCCACGGAAGGGAGTATCCCGCGATCGCAAAGACAAAACGTTTTTTCTTGGCAGATGTTACTTTACTTTTGCAGTTAGCTCCGAGGTCGGAGTTTTTAAACTTGTATTTAAGGTCCCTATGGAATATCGATGAGACAGACCAAGTTTAGGAAGCATCATTGCACAACAGCACAGTGAACCAAAATGAAATTGCCAACATCTGTCAGATTAGGAAACTCTGGTTTAAAAATCTCCCGTCTCATCGTGGGATGTATGTCATATGGTTTGAAGGAATGGCAAGATTGGGTTATCGAAGATAAGGAAGAGGTCTTCAAGTTACTCAAGCACTGCTACGATAATGGGTTAAGGACTTACGACACAGCCGATGTCTACAGTTATGGCGAAAGCGAGCGGCTGCTGGGCGAGTTTTTAAAGCACTATAACATTGACCGGGAGACCGTCGTGATTTTGACAAAGATATTTTCCCCGGTAAAGAGAGGTTTCAAGCCATTTGGTGAGACCCAGAAACCTTCGCCAATGGAAGTCCTGGAGCTTGAAAACCAGAGAGGCTTGTCAAGAAAACATATTTTGCACGGCGTACAGCAATCTGTGGAGCGTTTGGGAACTTATATCGACGTCCTTCAGGTACACAGATTAGATCGTGAGACGCCCATGGAAGAAATAATGAGGGCTTTAAACGATGTAGTTGAATCCGGGCAAGTGAGGTATCTGGGCGCTTCAACTATGCGAGCAACAGAATTTGTAGAATTGCAATTCATTGCAGAAAAGCACGGGTGGTTCAAGTTTATCAGCTCTCAATCATGCTACAACTTATTGTATAGAGAGGACGAGAAGGAACTCATTCCTTTTGCGCAAAGGCATCAAATTGGGCTGATACCATGGTCCCCTCTCGCGAGAGGCTCTTTGACTAAACCCGTTGGGGGCAAGAGCAATAGGAGCGTCTCTGATGCCGGGATGATGGTGGTAGGAGAGGTCAAAGATGACAGTGAAATACAAATAATCTCTCGAGTCCAAGAAGTTGCTGGGAATCGTAGTGTGAGCATGGCGATGGTTTCGACAGCTTGGGTGTTGAAAAAAGGCTTGAATCCAATTTTGGGCCTAAGTTCGATTGAGAGAATTGATGAGGCCATAAAAGCTCTAGAGCTTGAGCTCACCGATGATGAAGTGAAGTATTTGGAAGAGCCGTATCAGACAAAGAAGCTTATATTCTGATCTAACAGATACGGAGTGGTATCGCGATTTACTTGCTTTTATGACCGTTCTATATAGATATATGATTTGAGTAAGATAATTTTTTAGGATGCCTTGGCCATAACAAAGTCTTGCATTCGTGGAGTCAAGCGGGCAACTCGTATTACCCGATAGTGAATTAAGGTCTTTTAGTCTGATTGAAAACCATAGTTAGCATCAGTCAGGACTTAAACAGCTTAGTGGAGGAGTATTTGTGACTCAAATTTGACGTTCACAAAGGGTATCAAGGGGATGATCGAATTTTATGATAAGTTGTCTTAATGCTGTCTCTAGTCCACCAAACATATAATGATATCCACCATAAGAAGTGACACACATGTTTTGTTTAAGACAGTAGAATTACATGGACGAGATCATTTCTTCAGTTGAACTGACACCCCTGGAACTATGAAAAGGCTAACAGTAGTTGTGACTAGAAGGGACCGACGAAGCACCTTATTGTCAGTTCTCTTCTTACGCCTGGCGCGATCGTAATAAGCACGTGATGAGAAGACAGCGATAGAATAAGCGAATAGCCGAAATACTCGAGCTGTTGGCACCTCTCATAAGAACGGTTCGATAACCACACACACGACAGGAAGAGACAAAATGTTGTCCACCCCCTAGTAAGTGCAGCAAAATACTGATAGTGATCGGTGCCTCACGATATCCAATCACTTTTGATGGTGAAAGATGGAAATCTTAGCATCAAATAAAAAACACAATATTTTCCACTTACAAAAACATTTCCTACATTTGAGGCAGCACGAAAAGATGCAGTCATCAGCAAAAAGGCTAACAATACTAACCTGTTTGTACTGGTGTTGAGACTCTGTCTCTGGAGTGTCGTTGCAGGATAAACAGCCCATATCTTGGGTGATTATGTCCATTATTGTAAGATGTAAACCATTCTCTTATCGAGTTAAAGTTATCTCTCCGTGATTGATCTATCATGAATGCGATGAGCTTGAAGGGTGGGTAAAACTTCCCTTCTTATACAAATTTGGAAATGTTCCGTCACTGAAGGTAACAAAATTTTCAATCTTTCCGGGAACAATAACGTCAATGAGTTACTGGACAGATAATATTATCAATGCAAATGGTGCCACTCGGTAGAATCAACGTCATGCCACTCAGATCAGGAGCTGGTTTAGATTGTTTGACTATTTTGCCAATTCCGTCGCTGTCATCCTGTCACGTGCAAGTGATCACTTTGTCATATATCTGACGCTATGCATATAGAGAACTTCGACAATGGAATGTGTCAACATGGTAGTGACACAATTATCGTAGCGAAACGTTACGGGGACTAACTATGGATCCCAAAACAAGCACGAATACTATTTGGCCGTCCTGGTGCTAGGAGCAAATAATTGATTTGCCGTTTCTTCAGAATTTGACATAATTGACTTTATGGGTTTTGGGTAACGCTCCAAGATAACCGAGCACAAGTGCCCATAGCCTTAAGTGCCAGTATAATAGTAAGGTCGAGTTGTCAGCTTCATAGAATCTGTCGCTCTGGGGTTTCACCAAACACGTGATGAAAACTGTGGGTAGGCGATGCATTCTCTTTTGTCGAATTTTACACACTGCCATGCCCGTACACTGATTTTCCACGAGCCTGTGTTGCTGAAAGGCGACGCCAGAGGTCACCAAACTGTTTGATGGGTGCGTATTCCGCCGATCACGTCTCATGCGAAGCTCCCTTTTTCCCATGACGTCGAGAAAACGTTAATATAAGCTCTCTTTTGTGAGATAAGCAGCGTACAGGTGACCTCGACCGAGGCAAACTTCTTACGCGACTGTTCGAAGACGCTCTACCTACATCAGAAAATTGTCGTCACCTGCCATTAGGCCCCGATTTATTTTCTCATTGGACAGGCCCGTCGTTTTTTCCCTATCACCTTCGTGCTTAAATTTACAATGTTTAGCTGGATTCCGACAAGAACTACAGTGAAAAAAACGCTGTCGAGACTGCTTTGAGCGCGCCAATAATCTAAGGGTTTCTAAAACCAAACCCGAGATCTTGCCTGATCTGCAGATTAACGTTATTTTTCGAAAAAACGGGTTTCCAGCTCTAGTGCAGATCCTGAAATTGTTTTTAATTCCAACGGTGTACATCATCAAAAACGTTTGCCAGCCCCTAAACGGCGTTCAACGGTTAGTATTTAGGATCGGCAGCTTCTGGAAATTCAATCACTGGGCACACCTCAGCCCCGTTGAAGCCTTACTGATTACTTCAGGACCCTTTGGAACTCGAACGTAGGCATCCCGCACTTAACAATCAACCTACCGCCCACAATGTATGGGTTATCTCTCTCTCTATAAGGGCAGGAGCCTTACCAAATCCGTGAGAGCCCGTGAGAGCACATATCACGTGACAGAGAATCGAGAGTTACAATTAATTTACCTTAATCTTATTAGCCTTAACAGCCCTACATCATTAATTAGTTCACCTTTTTCATGATTATGATGTGGCTTCAGTTAAAGCCTGGATTTTATAAGACACGGGCTGTGGGTTAGCCCTCACTTCTCTTATGATAGCTTTGTATCTAATCCAATATATATAGAAATGGACTTTGGCCCGGAGAAACGATCATTGTAGTCTTGTGGGTCGGCTGTCAAACTAAATTTTTGTCGTTGCAGGAGAGGCAGACGATGTCATTTACGCAAGAGTCTGAGGGACCTTTGGCGACAACGTATTCGTCGATCGCTCCGCAGCTGAACACCGACGAAGAGGCACAAATATATGTGGGTAAAAGCTGGCCTGAAAAACACCGGATTTTTTTGATCGAAACAGCACTTTTCACCAATGTCTTCCTATCGGGCTTCGATAGCACTATCACAGCGTCCATCTACCAGCTTATCGGGGACGAATTCGAAGATGTCAAAATTGCCAGCTGGATTACCACTGCTTACTTGGTGACGTGCACTTCCTTCCAGCCCTTGTACGGATCCTTTTCGGACACTCTGGGCAGACGCAAATGCATGTTTTTCGCCAATAGCATTTTTGCATTGGGTTGTTTGGGTTGCGGGTTGTCGACCGACATCTTCACTCTGATTTTGATGCGTGCAGTAACAGGTATAGGCGGCGGAGGGCTGATCACGCTTTCGACTATCGTCAATTCAGACATCATCAGCCCTGAAAAGCGCGGAATTTATCAGTCGTTCCAAAATATTCTCGTCGGCACCGGTGCGGTTATCGGGGCATCCAGCGGTGGAAGTATCGCAGCGATCTTTGGCTGGAAATGGTGTTTTCTCGTTCAGGTTCCCATCTCAATAGCCGGAACTGTATTCGCCTATTTATTCGTCCAGGACCAACCAAACCATACCCATGTGGCAGGAATCGAGAGGTGGAAAAAAATAGATTTCAGCGGCGCCTTTCTCTTAATTATCGGACTAACAGCCCAGTTGATCTTTTTAACAGATGCCAGTTCCTCGGCTGGCAAGGGTCTGGAAGTCTTAGACTGGAAATCGCTTGCGTTCTTGTTCCTGAGTATCGCCTCCCTAGTACTATTTGCTTACGTCGAAAAAACTACGTCCGCCCACCCAATTATTCCGCACCATCTTTTAGGCGGGTCAACGAACAGCATTTTGATCATTGGCTTCTTCGTCGGTTTTGTAGCTTATGCCTATCTTTTCACCCTCCCACTATATTTTCAAGTGGTAGCTGGAGATACTGCCGCTCAAGCTGGTCTTCGCCTAGCCATCCCCGCCTTTTGTACTCCGATTGGGGGTCTCATAATGGGAATTTCGATGAAACAGACAAGGCGTCTGCCTGCTTTACTAATTGGAGGAATTGCGCTCATGTTTTTTGGTAATGTGTGCTTTCTTTTCATCAACAAATCAACTCCGGGCTGGTTAAAGTTTCTGCTGCTGATTCCCGCCAACATTGGACAAGGTATAACGTTTCCTTCAACCCTATTCTCCTTCCTCTTCGCGTTTTCGGTTAGAAAACAGGCCACGGCCACCGCAGCTCTGTACCTCTTTAGAAGTATTGGCTGTGTTTGGGGTGTTGCAGGTAGTTCGAGTCTTGTACAGACCCTTGTGAGCAGAGGTTTAAAAAAAGGTTTGAAGGACTTGGCTTCAGAAGAAGAAATCAGTCGCTTGCTTATCAAATTGAGCCAAAATACGTCTATTATTCGCAAGCTGAGGCCAGAAATCAGGGACGTTGTGATAGCGAGTTATAAAACAGGTATTCGCGGCGTATTCTTGTTGTCCATTGCACTCAGTTTGATTGCTCTTGTTCTGTCGGTTCGGGCTAAACAAAATATTACGGAACAGAAGGCCGAAAATATAGCTGCCATTGAGCGTCGCATAAGTTTCTGAACATTGTTTTTCCTGTCCTGAGACAGTTAATCGTGGCAGATAGAAGCATGCATGGGAGATTATCGTCGCACAGTCTCCACATCTCTTAATCTATAATCTTCATATATGTATATATCCTTTCATATATTCATTGTTACTTAGAGAAAAGTTTTGATTGATTCATGTTGAGCCGAATCGATCCGCTGTTTCGCAATCAAGTGATGGCTTAGGAGGCCCTTTTCCGAATATCGACTGTTTCGTCTGCAAATGAAGAATTTGTTTCTGTTTCGACATAGTTATAACAGTGTAAGTAGCCCCGTTGGTCCTTCCCCTTGAACGTTTCTTCAAGCGATTACTAAGTTAGAAGCTACCCCGGTTTAGCAGTATCACGGTGAATTCAATTATTTATTTCCTGAATAACACACTAGCAGGTTTCAAATCCTTGGGTAGAGAATTGTTAACTACAGATTTTAGATCAGCTGCTACGCCGCTGGAAAATACTCTATCCAAAACTACACGCCATAAAAGAGAAGGTATCAGCTCTACGTTGTCAGTAAAATACATAGGACGCCACATATCATCTTTCAATGTAAGTTGAAAAAGTGATTACACTATAACTGGCTATAGCAGTGAGGAAAGAAAGGACGATCCAGCTGGCACTGGGGCTTCATGTTTAGGTTCAAGGTGTAGAATCGGAAATATATTATATTGTTTCTGAAGGCACATGAAATTGGGCTTACATGAAATGAAGATTTCAGCCACTTTCTGCAGATCATTCGGCCAGATTCACTTTGGTCTAACTTGAACTGAAATTTCGTGTATTTTGCCCTTCACCGATCCAACGTACCACTGATGGTTCTCGTTGCTGGCGCTTGTCGATTTAACCGGCACGTAGGTTTGTTCCTAACATGTGATCTTCCTTCGTGAGCTCGAGAACTGAATAATGACCAACTGTTGTGAGCCTCGAAGACATTATGACTTGAAGGAAAGAAATCATATCTAATGATATCGAGAGTTATCGAACGATCACCGAGGATGATGATCACTAAAATAGCATAAAAAGGATGAAGTGCTCCCAAGCTTAGAGCCAGATTTGAACGCTAGGATGAACCCAGCGACTAAGATGTCACCAAAGAAGCCAAACTTTTTAGTGATAGTAGCAGATGACTTGGGATTCACGGATATCGGTTGTTTTGGCAGTGAGATCCATACCCCAAACCTCGATAAGTTGGGTCGTGATGGTCTGAGATTCTCAGGCTTTCATACCGCGTCCGCGTGTTCGCCCACCAGATCAATGTTACTTTCAGGAACTGACAATCACCTAGCTGGTCTAGGGCAAATGGCAGAATATGCAAGAGGATTCCCTGAAAAGTTTGCCGGAAAACCTGGCTACGAGGGATATCTGAATTTCAGAATAGCAGCGTTGCCCGAGATCCTCGGCCCTGATTACTACACGTTAATTTCAGGCAAATGGCACTTGGGACTTGACGAACCGCATTGGCCAGATAAAAGAGGATTCGAAAAAAGCTTCACCTTATTGCCAGGAGCGGGAAATCATTATAAATTCGACGTAAATGAAAAGAGTTTCATGCCTTTTATCTATCAAGAAAACGGTCGTCGTTTGGATGTTGAAGAAGAATTGCCAGAAGAATTCTATAGTACGGAATATTTCACCGACAAGTTTCTTGAATATTTGGAGGACGATGAACAGCGAGATGAAAGACCCTTTCTGGGATTTCTAACCTATACCGCTCCTCACTGGCCTTTACAAGCACCTCGCGAGACCATAGAAAAATATAAAGGCCGGTACTTCGAAGGGCCCCTAGCATTAAGGCGCGACAGACTGAGAAATGCAGAAGAGCAAGGAATCCTCGAAGAAGGGATCGTACCGCATCTAGTCGAAACGAAAAATGATAAAGTTTGGGATGAGCTAGATCGAAAAGACCAAGAATACTCTTCTCGTATCATGGAAACGTACGCTGCCATGGTGGACGAACTGGACAGAAATATTGGCCGTGTTCTGACCAGATTAGAGGACACTGGTGAAATTGATAATACAGTGATCATATTTATGTCCGATAATGGAGCGGAAGGTATGCTGCTAGAGGCTCTGCCTTTTGGAGGTAAACTTTTCGGAGACAACATCACCAAAAAATACGATAACAGCTTTGCTAATGTTGGAAATGGAAACAGTTTTGTGTTTTATGGAGACCTGTGGGCCCAGGCTGCCACAGCACCGAGATATATGTATAAGATGTGGGCCACCGAGGGCGGAATAAATTGCCCTTTGATCCTCCACTTCCCCCCATTGACACAAGAACAGCAGGCAGGGAATGTGATAAATGAATTTACTACTGTGATGGATATACTACCAACATTACTAGAACTAGCTGAAATTCCTCACCCAGGTCCTCAATTTCAGGGTCGAAAAGTACATACTCTCAGAGGCAAGTCATGGCTGCCATATTTGCAAGGCTCATCGCACCGTATTCATGATAAGAATACATTGACTGGATGGGAGCTTTTCGGGCAAAGAGCAATAAGAAAAGATTCTTGGAAAGCAGTTTACATCCCTGAGCCACTGGGAACCGGGGAATGGCAGCTTTTTGATTTGTCCAAAGATCTAGGTGAGACCACTGACATCAGTTCTGAACATCCGGACAAGCTTAATGACCTTGTTGAGTATTGGTCAATTTATGTCGCAGAAACAGGATTAGTGGAGGTCAACGAATATCCCAAGGGTACGGATTACAATAAAACCATTATTGATGATGGTCTGTCAGAGAGATTGAAAGAGACTGCAAAAGTATAGTCAAACAGTTACTGAGGACGCCAAACTTATGATTTGATTGTTCATTCTTGTTTAAATGTTAGACCAGATCAAGTCAACACGTACCTCTCGCATGCAATCGTCCCATGTACCTCAAAAGCCATGTTTCTGATTCATAACGCGAGCACTAGCGTGGCTGACACTAAAACCTAAACCAACGTTGGCGGCATTTTGAGAATTTTTAATTTGAACTCTTGAACGTGTAGAAAATTTATGACGGCAAGGTGTCTTTGCTCATGTAAAGCTCCTATGCCTAAGTGATAGTGAAACTCTGAGAGAGCTTAGAACTCCATTACATTTTCTTGAACACAACTATACCGCTGGTGAGAAGATATCGAGACAAAAGAGAAGCTCCGGTATTTATTAGTTGACAATCGCTATCGCATCATGCAGAGCTCATGCTTACTTTTCTCTATCTTATTGAGAACTTGGCTATGTCTGTCAATATCAACTGTGAATCACAGCCGAGTCGCTTCTTCATCTGCCGGGCGAGGAGGTGGTTCCCATATATATGCTCACTCACGCTGCAGCGATAGTTTCGCGAATATCGGAAAGTTTACGCTTTTGTACGCCATCTTGGAAGTTTTCAGGGCTCAACCACTGTTCGAAAGCTTGCTTGACCACGGGCCACTCATCTTCCACAATGGAAAACCACTGTTGGTCTCTGTTTCGGCCCTTGTAAATGAAAGATTTGCGCAAAGTTCCTTCGTATTTAAATCCTAGCCTCAAGGCTGCATTTCTGGAGGGCTCATTGAAAGCATCGCATGTCCATTCACCTCGTCTATAGTCCAGGTCGTCAAATAAGTATCTCAGCAGCAAATACTGGACCTCCGTGGCAATAACAGTACGCTGGAGTTGAGAAGAAAAAATCACAAACCCGATCTCAGCGGACGCACCGCGGGCATCAATTCTTTTTATGCATATCGTTCCGCATGCACGCCCTGTAATTCCACTAATGATTGCAAATGCAACACAGTGATCTAAGTTGATAAAGCCTAGCATAGTCTTTTTGTAGTCATCTAGCGTATTGAAGGGTTCAATGGGTAAGTAAGTTAAAAGACGGTCGACATTGGTTTCTGAAAACGCCTCATAAAGCTCTGCGCTGTGCTTTTCCACATTCAAAGGCTCCAATTTGCAGAATTGACCTTGCAAGGTAACTTTCTTGGGAAGCTCTCTTTCCGCGCAGTTCAGGACATTATCGTCAACTTTTTGGCCGTGAATATTAGTTTGAACCATCGCCTAGCAGCTCAATTAACCTGTGTCAATTGAATATGTATCTTCTCATGCCAAGACTTCGTAGGATCTGCCAACTTATACAGGAGAAAAGACAATGTTGAGTCATCCAGAAATATACTCATTATTATAAATGATAGGAGACCCGCCGGCGGAATTTTCAGCACTTCAACAATTTCCGACGTACCAATGCTGCGTCGCTACATGCAACAGGAAGACCGACCGCTTCCCAGATCAAGAAGTTGATAATTATCTTTGATGATTGCCCTTGATAATTGAAGTTGATTTCAAATTCCAGGTGCAGCATTTCAAGCTACTGTGAGTGAAATGCTGTATGACTATGAGTACTGTCTGTTGGTCTCACGGTAGATGCGCCTCGCAATCAATTCAAAAGGGTTGAGTTTCTTTTGATTTAGGTTACTGATCTGATTTCAGCGATGAGCTTAGTGTTGTTAACGATCTGTACGGTTACGTGGGCGATCTCTGTATTGACAAAGTAAAAGCAGATCGTGGTCGTCCAGGTTTCATCATAATCAAGAGTATCGCTGCGATTTTCACTTCGACGTTTTCCTCCAGACCGTCGACGTTGTGAGATGTAATTTTGATGGGACGTCTTATATAGAGGTGATGATGGTCATTGGACGTAACCGATGGTTTTATCGAAATTTCAACAAAAGAGAAGACGGAATGTCTTTTGTGTCTTGGCGTATTTCGTTTGAGGTTGTATGGCTAGTGTGCCGTCCTGCATTGTTTCTGATTCGGAGAACAGCAAGAGTCGTGCAACAAATATCCGCTTCGCTCACAGGTGTGAGCTGCAAAGATCGCTCGATTGAAAACTCTGACCATTACTCACTTGGTACAATACATTTGGTACTTGCCAAAAATCAGCTTCCCTTAATGTCCGTACGTGTCCAAAACACAGCAAAGCGCAGACTTTGGGCGCGATATTATACTGCCGCATATCTCCATCCGCGTTTATAGCTGAGTCTGGTAGTCTTTTGAGTTACTGACACTGCGGCAAATCCTAGAGGAACATAAAGGGCCCAATGTACGACGGCGCTAGAAGAATGCAGGATACCGGATACCATTGAGGTGATTCCTCATTTGTTTATCAGGACCAATACATCGGTGTGAGAAAGAAGGACAAGCATAAATCACCAGACCGGATGCTGCCCTATATGGTCCGATGTTCTTTTTCTTGGCTCGGCAGGCTCCGATCTTTCTTAGGCTTGTTCTGATAATACCTGAAGTTTTGACTCAACTGGTGCATTAGAAGTCAATGGTGTAGAACTACAATAATGCTGACGCATACATTAGTCGCAATTCAGTCCATGTACGTTTTAGCCCGTCTCATTATCTCTTATGCTCGGGGCTAAGAAATGATACAAACAAGGAATGCTGCGGCGACCGATGTGGACGCAATGGGCCCTGGTAAGTCTAGGAATTTCATTCAAGCTACCATGATGAACCCTCGGAACTTACAGGAAACTGTTTTCTGAAACGTCGTCAGGGTCTAAACATTGGACTTCGTTTCCGTGATAACTTACGGCATCCGACGGAGGGCCTCAGAAGCACCAAGCTCTTGCATGAGGATTAGAGTTAATAGGTTATGATTTTCAAGACTATAAATTCACGAGGCTGATTCGCAAGAGATTTCTGTTGACTGCGGAAGAAACAATCCTGTAAGTTCAAGCAAACTTCGATTCATATCTGGGGCGCTTGCAATGAAATCAGGTCACCAATATCTGCACACACTAATACTGGCGAATGTGTCATAAGAGTACAAGCTCGGAGGCTAGGTCCAAGCACTCAGCGCACACCATTGATCAGACAGGTTCATGTAAGGCTGTGTTAAGATAATTCAATCATTTAGGGCTCATGCCTGCTTTCTGTTGCTTCGGTGGGCGAGATCAGGTTTTCAAGCTTGAGAAAGGAATAGAAAATAATCACCTTTCCAGCGGCACTTTTCCGCTGAGGGAACGTCAATGGGCATCAAATATCACAGTGTGTCGTTCAATCAGACAAACTCTATGGTGTCGATTGAACAACAGAGTCGAGATGTGCTGCCGTTATTCGTCCTCTCAATTCGATTAGACTCTACTCACTTGTTCATGAAGATCTCACAGACGAAAAGGTGATGCCCTCGAGTGAATTTTCATTTTATCCTACGTTAAGCAGAAAGGGATGGTAAAAATGTCTAGCTCGCTTCATAATAAGTATCTATATATTTAACCGTGCTTCATCAGTTGTGAGACACACTATCAGTGGTTGAAGATGGATAATAAGTACTGTCATTGAGAAATTTCAAATCTTCAACTGGCCTTTCAGCTTGAGGAGTGATCCTCACCACATGTCTTGCAGATTCGGAATCCCAATCAACACTTGCTGAATGATTCACTCGGCGATTGTCCCAGACAACGACCGTCCCAGGCTCCCAATTGGCTCTAAGCTGTAAGTCAAGGGAATTGTTGACCAGGCCATATAAAAAATTCAAAACCGCGTCAGACTCAGGTTTTTTCAGCTCTACAATTTTCCTAGCAAAGCCTTGGTTTAGGTAAAGACTCTTTTTTTTCAAAACAGGGTGGACTCGAACCAAGGGATGGACGTGTGCAACTGGCTTTCTTCTCTGAACACCGCCGTTGTTTTTAGAGTTAACTGCTTGCTCTAAGGCACTGTGGATCACATGTAATCCATCAATGAACTCTCTGAAAGCTGGTGAAAGCCTCTCGTAAGCCTCGACAGAATTTGCAAATAAGGTGTCGCCCCCACTTTCAGGAGCTTCCAAGATGCTCAAAAAGGTGTAAGAAGGTGGTTGCAATTCATAGGAGACATCGGAGTGCCAGCGAACTGAGGAGATGTCATCCTTAAACACATTCTCAAATCCCCCTTTATCTGGCCTAGTATGGACAACATGTAACTCTGGTGCATTTCTAGGATGACCAGAAGTTTGGTGAATGTGCAGTTTTCCAAAATGTTTTCCAAACTTTACCGAAAATTCTGGTCCTTTGTCGATTAAGTCCTGGTTCCTGAATACAACGACACCCCTCTGGGCAACTAAGAGAGCTAATTCATTTTTAGCAGCATCGTTGAGAGCAGATAACTGGATGTTTCTGACTTCAGAACCCAATTTTGGTGTGATACTTTTAACTTTGAGTCCTTTTTCGTTTGCGTCAGGGAACAGATTCGGGAATGATGGGTCTGCTTTAAGGGCAGGATCTTCGTAAGCATGAAACTCCAATGGAGCATACTTTTCGGATGGATCCCACGTTGGCAGAAAATCCGGGTTTTTTGCATTGCCTCTGTTTTTCGCATTAAGGATCAGAATACCGTTTGAGTCTATCTCGTCATGACCGAAGTTTGACCTAGTGTAACCGGAACCACCGTTATTGTCAGTACTAAGATTAAGACGTAAAAAGTCGGCTTCAACGGCTGGTGTTTGCGCTACAGTTGATGATGCGATGACGGGGGACATTTCGTAGACTAGCGATTGGTTTCTACTGGTGATCGTTCAGGTTAAAAAGCGAAACTGACAGATTAGAATGGAAAACGCAGTCTTTATAAAGTGAAGTTGAAGCACGGAGTGACCGGTTATCATATCGGAATGTCCGACTGCTACTGGTATTAGTGCCATGGTTGAATGCCATAGCTAAGTGCCACAAACAGTGCCCCAAGCTTCACAATCTAAAGTCATCGAGTCTGTTCGCAACAATAGTCCCGGTGCTTTTCCAGCTGCTCCTACTCCTGCGATACTGTTGGCATCTGTGGGTAGATCAAATGCCACCTCAATCACGCGATTCGGTCACCAGTGGTCTTCGTGGTCAGAGGATCACATGCTTTGAATATTTTTGAAAAGACAGATTTCGTCGAGACATTCGACAATGGAGTCGAGGTATGAACCTGACCTCCAGGAATGCGTGAATGTCCTCTTGGGTATGCGGTCCCCACCGAAATCTGAACAAATGTCGGAGAAGATAGGAACTTGAAGACCTTCTGTCTTTCAAATTAATATAATTACGTCTTCTTATCTGCCAATCTGAAGGACACATTTGAAAACCTCAGAAACGTGAATTGTAAGCCGACTGCGCAATAGCTAACAATGTATTTTCATTGCGATGTGCTCCGCGAACAAAGGTGAAAACAGCATTAATTGGTACGAATGAACAATTTAGACCGAGTAAGGGTCGCTTCCGGAGGTGCGAGAGAATACACAGTTGTTCTCTATATTGAATAGAGAGCTTCCCTCTTCCTAGTTGTTAATGTACAAACGAAATGCACATGTAGCACCTTTTCTCTCTTCCTACCTCCTGCAAGACGTCTGAATACGCACTGGCATTTCCAAAAGGAATTCGTGTCATTCTGCCGTGATCAGTCCATCGAGAGCCGTCATAGACGTGATATCGGGAATTGCCAGGCTCTGAAATTACTGTGCTAACAGAAAAATCGCGCTTGCCAAACCAAGGATTTGGAACGTGCGGTATGTTCCCTTCCCCCCTTATTTTGAAAGCTGCAATTGACTTCAGGCTGGACATAATGAGGCATCGATCGCCCATATGTCTCTCGCTTCATTCGAGGTGCGTAGCCAGTATTATAGGCACTTTTTGCAAAATATTAGCATTTTCGAACTTGACTCGTGGCTGTTATAGGAAACGATGAAATTGGCATAGGTTTCTGGATTGTGGCCGCTTCGCCTAAGCAACATCATTACACGGACGTAGTTGATGGCATCATATGAGCATTCGTGAAAATTAGTGCTAATTTTGTACACTGAATAGCACCCTTTCCCTCCGAAGTTCGAGCAAAGAAATATCCAGGCTTGAGTTCGTCAGCAACATATGAGCCTTACCCGATCATAACGCCAATTCTGTAGAGCCCTTAGTGTTGGAAACTCTTCTTGGGTAATGTCAGAGTGCACTTACCTGCTCAAAGGATAGCGCAGCGTCATAGAAGAGAGATGTGTCCACTCGAAGTACTGTCGCGCGATAGCATATCTGCAACTCAATTCAGCGGTAACGCAGCGAAGAGGCCTAATCATTTCTGTTACTATGCTTCAGTCGAATAATTTTCGCTAGCATCAAAGATGAGATATGCGAAGAGGTACCAGGGACAAAATCTCATTTGAGGTGTTTTAAAATGCATCTATGGTCAATGGAGCTTACGACGCATTTATTCCTCATGAGTTGGGAGAGTGGCTCTTAGGTGTCAAAGTCCTGAATACTCTGAAAACAACCTCCACCTACATAATTATCGGACCAGCGCTTGCAGTCTGGCAGGCGGAGGTAGGAGTATTCTGTTCAAAACAAGAAAGCGAGTTCGCCCGTAAGTTATTCTTTTATTAGTGAACGAAACTCCAGAATTTAAGTCTCCGTTTTGCATCCATGCCAAATGATGCTATCAAGCTTTAAATGCCTTTAAAGAGGTTGAGAGAGGAAATAGTCGTTCATCTAATCAACAGCAAATGGTGCGCATGACAAAACCAATAAAATGATCGTAGTCAAACAGGACATACCATGATCAATTGTGGGGTCTATTTTGAGAACACAGGGCATGTCCAAGTAAACAATGATTCGTGAATGTCCACGTGAAACGTATGGCTAACAAGATTTGTTTTTAAAGCGACCCTGATGACTCAAGTTCCACCCAACACTGCATGACAACTCAAGCCCTGTCTCGATAAGATCACACCATAATTGGATGCACATTCAAACTTTGCAAGGGATTTGCCAAGAGTTCATATGCCGAAATCAATCTTCTTTTGAAAACTCGACTGACCTGCGGCAGGACCGCACCATAAAACTTCTGGGTCTCAATCTGAGTTGTACAACAAGTATGGATACTTTCAAAAGCAAGGACTTCCAACTTTCCACAGCAGTTGTTACTCGCTCTACATAAGGGAACCGGATTAGCTTTGACGGAGATTTCTCCTGGTGTAAGAAAGCTACCCAAAGGTGTGGCATCAAGGTCCACTAGTCGATAAGCCTGGTGCCGAGGGGCTCGCGAGTGATGACCGATTATGTTCTCGTAAAGTTCAACTCAAAAATATGATGGACTTGGGACTTTGAGCGCTAGTGAACGTGAACTGTTGAAGATAATGCGCACAAAAAAGTTGGCACTATATAACAATTTAAGAAGGACCACTCAAATTTGGACAGAACATGCCATGAACCCGTTGAACATTAATCATCGCCGGATGTCTAGCTGGGGGTTTACCGCATTTTCAAGCTCTACAGAGCAATTACTGTACAGAAATGTTTTGCCTCTGATCTATTTGAGGTTCAGTTGAGATGCGTATTCTCGCTAGAACTTCGCTTTTAACGAAGAATAGCTGCCCGGCCTTTTTGAATGGACGAACGAATTGGGCCAGGTTATCACAGATAAAATCTCCGAAGAGAAGAAAAATCGTACTTTTTGTTTGGTGAAAATACAACTGGTGGAGACATTGATCTTTTTTCAGGATTGCTCGCCTTGACGTTCAAGACGGTAAGCTCTATTAGCACTCAACTTGGGATATTTTAGCGCATTCAAGTCCAGTTGTCACAGGGAGAAATTTTACCTCTCTGCCCGCTGATCCGAAATCAAGTCAGTTTACGACTGTCCAAGATTTTCGACGTGAATAAAATCAATAAAAGCCCTTTGGAAAACCTGAACAATTGCGTTACAGGGCCAACCGTTATTACCTCATGTCAATTCGAGAGGCCAACGACTTGGGATCTGGGCAGTGCAATGTACGCTCCTTACGTGTCAACAAGTAAAATGGCAAGGTTGTTTGACAGTAGAAGAAAAGACTGATGTGTGGTGCCGAGCACTATAGCGCGTCGAGCTATCGAGAACTACACGGTACCTCACGAAGCAACATCAACGCGTGTGGTGGTAAAACATAAGAACTAAGATTGGCCTGCTTCTTACATGTCACTTGAGGAGCTAATTCACTGCTCAACAAGTCTTTGTGAGTACCAGAGCCAATCACTACAAACTCATCAACGACAGTCCAACGCATGACTTTTCTCCTTTTTAATGAGCATCTATGAAAATATGGTACTGTTTAACTAGCACATCGCAGGATGACTTGCTTTGTGATACTCAAGCCGTCAAGAGCCCTAGTTAGTAGCTCTCAAAAAGTATATAGCAAGTAGTAGTACTTCATACGACTAAATAATAATATTCCGCCTAAATATGACTCAGTCCCGTGACTCACTAAGATTGCTCTTTAACGGCTCATGCATGTTTCCTGTGGGCCTTTCTTCTCCGAGCTGTTCTAGCAGAACCCTGCCCACGTCATCCCAATGGACCCTATGCGCCGCATCCTTCGTCCTACGAAGTGTTCTTCGCTCGAGCAGAACGCCTTTACGCCTTGAGGTTCATTCGAAAAGAGGGACGTTTTACGCTGGGCATAAGTATAAATAGCAGACAAGCTGGCAATTCACACTTTAGGGCCCTGATCGTGTGTTCGAAAATTCACCAGAGGCCATAATATGTCCACTTCACAGCAGCAGCAAAACGAAAACCTGACAGCAGCCACCGACTTCATAAGTAGCCCCGCTGCTTGGTACTCGCGCACCGCGTTTCTAGCGTCGGTTCGAGTTGTCCAATTCGTGTCAACGATCACGGCGCTTGGTTTGCTAGCTACCCTCATCGACATTGGCGATGACCGTGGCTTCGAGCTCGCGGTCTCCGTAATTTCGTTCGTGTATTTGATCGTGATTGCTGCAGCACCACTGCCGCTCAATTTGTACTCTTTGATCGCGGTTTCTGTATTTGAAACTACCATCTTTTCACTGTGGGTCGCGGCAAGTGCCACCTTAGGCAACAGCTACAGTTACTATACCTGCACATTTAATGCACCTCAAGGCGATGGTGCTTATTACTACGGGTTTTGGGGGGACTACCTCGCCGAATTTTCAAAACAATGCAAGATAGGCAAGGCGTCGATAGCAATTGCAGCGTTCTCAGCGTTTCTCTCACTATGTGCATTTTTTCTACTGTGTGTGAACGTCTTGGTGCCCTTGAAAACAACTTCTGTTGGCGAAATGAATGCAGAGGGTACGCGCGCGTACCTGTCCCGCTTCACAGCGTTGGCAATTACACGCACACCGTTCTTGGCCGGAGACATCGAAAAAACCGGTCCCGTGGACGCTGAGGCTGCCGAACCTGCTGTTCCTGTAGACGCTGAGGCTGCCGAACCTGTTGTTCCTGTGAACGCCTAGGCACGCTCAACGTTTTGGTCTGGGTCAGAAATGTACAGCAGATCATTATGCAACCATTTCCCTTGAACCTGGACCCCGAGAAATACCTAATCGTTACAGTCTCAGATCCTCTTTGCAACGCATGTCAGGTTCGAACGCCCAAGAACTATTGACGTATCTTTTAGTACTTAATATAAACTGTTCATCTAAAAATCATACGTGAGAATCACAACGATATCCTTGTAGTTATGACTTCATAAGGAGAGATGCGATTACTATAGGTTGAAGTACGCGGATGTTTTGCCAGCTGCGACAGTTTTCAACTTGCCATTTTGATTATTTGAGTAAGGTGTGTAGGGCAATTATGGGGACACACGAGATGCGACAACATTTACTGATTTCCTGCCTTTATTCAAGCCGTACTTTAAATAAGATATCTGGAAATGTGACAGAAAAGAGGAAATATGCGGATACCTGCGACCATGGGTACATGATCGTGACAGCCAATAGGTCAACGCCTGTTTCTCAGAAGACCCGCTTGCTTGAATATCAATCAGTAAGTGTAATGAGCGATTCAAGCAGCAAAATGGTGCAGTAAGCACACAGAATAGTGCTGCAAGGATCACAGAGGGTGACAGCACACCCGGACCTCTTAAGCAGGATGTAGGTGCCAAGTGCACACCCTCCCCTGATCTTGTCAAATAGAATTTAGATGTGAGGAGCTCACTGGGAATGAGTACAAGGATCACACCGTCGAGGCGAGAGTAGATCACTGTTTACCGATGGAAATGGGACAGACACATCTTTTTCCGATATCTCTTCGTGTTTTGAGTGCAGATCATCGAATCTGCTGCGAATTTTAGAGAACGTTCAAGGAGTCCAGGGATTCAATAGGACGCTTGATCTTAAAAATGAAAAGAGTGACAAAATTCTGGTTGCATTCTCCCCAGATCCACCCAATGAGTTTGAGTAATGTTTGATCTTATAAATGCGCCAAATCCTTCCGTTTTCTGCACTAATCTCATATTTTTAAAAACGCCTGTATAGCCAAATCCTCAGCGGAGTGTCCGTCCACATAAACTTTCTCACTTTAGATACATTGGCAGTTTCTTTCCTCTCTATAAAATTCATGCAGCACTAGCGGGTTTCCAGGCAGGATTCATGAAAAACATTCGTTGCTCGACTATTGTGCCACTCAAAGAAGTATCTTCGCTCTCAAAAAAACTCAAGTTGAATTTTCACGGTTGTCAAGGAACTCTATTGATACTGCACACATCTCTTTTTATAGATTACAGCCGTCCTTTCATGCATAAAGGATCACAACAGAGAAATTGAATTATTCCCCCTTATAGAGAAACCCGAAGTCATCATTTTTAGACATAGAAATGCCTTCTAGAAAGTGGTAAGATTTAGATTTCAAATCATGAGATGAACTGTAAACCATACAATGAACTTATCGCGGTTGATTTTCTGGGAATTAAATATGGTTCTTGCTGTACACCTTTATCGAAGAAACGTTTTTGAACGTGTCCTATGAATTCAACTCCCTCATGCATTGGAAACTGCTGGCTAGTTAAAGATTCAAGAAGGTTCTGTAAGGTTAAGTAGTGTACTTAACACCATGAGAAGTCTCATTGACACTCAGCTGAAAGACATCCCCCCTCGAATAATGACCGACAACATCAAGTTCGTAGCGTGCTTGTACTATCAGGTCTGTATCGATTTCTGCCGTAAGCAATCCCTCTGTGCCTCGCAGAGGCCCAGCAATTATCTCACCAAAAGGGTTCACGATAACGCTACCTCCGTCAATGCAATTACCCTCACAGGAATCAAGACCAGGTAATTTTCTGCGCCCCGTTGTTTCGTCAACTACTTCCCCTAGACCCATGGCAGTTGCATCTTGCATTATTTGCACTGCACTCACAACAAACAATCGCCCCTCATAAGCAAGGTTTTGCATCACAACCGTCCATAAAGGCCTCTGGTCCACCGTGGGAGCGCACCAAACTTCGACTCCTTTGTCGTACATCGTTTGTCTCAGCAAGGGCATCATGTTTTCCCAACAAATTGCGCCACCAACTTTACCGACTTTAGTATCAACTACTGTCAACGTAGACCCATCGCCTTGTCCCCAGATTAAACGTTCGGTGGCTGTGGGAGTAAGCTTTCTGTGCTTTCCTACGTAACCGGCTTTTGGATCGATGTAGGCCATGGTACAGTACAAAGTCGATCCATCACGTTCAACACATCCGCAGCATATGAAAGCACCCGTATTCCTAGCAAGTTTGCACAACTTATTAATTTCTGGAAAACCGTCACCAGATCCAACCTCAATGGCTTGAGAAAAGTATTTGGCAAATTCCTTTCTGCCAGAATCTAAGCGATATCCCAGATATGTTCCGAAATTTGATCCTTTTGGATATCCACCCAATGTGGCCTCTGGTATGACCACTAGAGAGACATTCTTTTTCTTAATCTCCTCTTCATAAGATAAAATGTTGTCAAGTGTAGCTTGAGTGCCTCCCGGCAAAGTACCCACTTGCAATGCGGCGACAACCTTTTTGACCATGAGTTCGCGTAAGTCTTTGCTCGACTGAACCTGAATCTAAAGCTGTCAATACTAACTAGTCAGTAGCATCCTTCTTGTATATATAGGTCTTTTATGGCAACCAGAAAATCGTGATCGCATAGATTATGACTCAACTGATAGGAACTTTATAACTCCGATATATTTTTGATTAATCGTTCAAGGGCGCGAAAATTACACCGGACATAAGCCAGGGTCCTGATAAAGGACTTTGGGTTGATGCTGATGAACGGCTTGCTTATCTGTATTTTTTTTTCGTCTAAATCAAGTCAATAATCATGTTGTTGATGTGATTTTATTACATCATCGAGTGCCTGCGATAAACAAACCGCCGTGATTCAATTGAGTTTTCAGTCTGCCAACTGGTAATTAAAAGCGCAGTAGAGTCACTTTACGACTGGGATGAGAGCAATGTTGGTTATTTGAACTGCTATCAGCGAATTAACTTGCTCTGGCTTACTTCTGTTTGTTCGCAAATGCGCGATAGAAAGGCACATGATCGTTTAAGGTCACCACGAGCTACAATAAACCCAATTTTCTCATTGAATTTTATGATAACTTTACTATACCCAACTATTTATTCCATAAGAACTTGATGCGTCTCAGCATGTACGTAATGTATTTATTTAACGTGTTCTAAACGGCATCTCATGATTCCGCATCCGGCAAGGTGGAAGATCCAAATGCCTGAATGATCTCATGCGCAATTTCGGTTACGTGTGTTTCCAAAGCGAAATGCCCGGTATCGTAAAACCTCAAGGTTACATTTTTCAAATCTCTCTTATAGGCCTCAGCGCCAGCCACTGTGAAGATGACATCGTTTTTTCCCCAAACGATGAGCACTGGAATATCGCATGATCTAAAAAATTCTTGGAATTCAGTGTACATTGTCACATTGTTCTTGTAATCATAGAAAAGCTTGACTTGTATATCAGATTGATTTGGTCGCGCCATCAAAGCTATATCCAGGGTATAACCAGATGGATCAACAATCTCTGGATTAGAAACACCATCATAGTATTGGCATGTTATATTCTTTGAGTCTTTGACGAAGCTTTTCAACTGGTCTAAGAACAATGGATTTTGCTGATCAGACCTCCAATAGTCTTTCAAGGGACCCCAGAATCTATCATCCAAGCCCTCTTCATACGCGTTACCGTTCTGAATAATCAAACCCAAAACTGCCGAAGGATCTTTGAGAGCTAATCTCAATCCGACGGGACTCCCATAATCAAAAAGATAAACAATATATTTGGACAAACCGATGGATTTAACAAAATGAAAAATGGTCGTGGCTAAGTTATCGAAAGTATAAGTATAGTCTTCATCCACGGTCGTGAATCCAAATCCTGGGAGATCGGGAGAAACGACATGAAAGTGTGTTGCAATCAGAGGAATCAAATTTCGAAACATGTTGGAAGATGTGGGGTAGCCATGAAGCAAAAGAATTGTTGGTTTGTTGCGAGACCCAGCTTCGCGGTACCATACTTTTGCTCTTTCATTCACTTGAATTTTTCGGTATACTGGAGAAATGGGATTTTGCATTGTAAGTTGCAATGTAGTTGTGTGTCCAGAAGTTATTTTTTAAACGGGTGTCCAAACCTTTTCCCTTAATTCTTATACCTCTATTTTTTTTGAAATATGGGTGACTTGAAATTTTGGTCTCCTATCAAAATTCCAGGAAGTGCTAATATGACAGGTAGGGGTATCCTATCAACTTTGAAAAAAAAACACCACCAAATCAGAAGAGTATCAACTTCACCCGGATTAAAGAAGGAGAGATTTCAGGTGGTACTTCTCTTGCGTTGTTTACTAATCATCTTCTATTCAAATCTATCTTCCGGGATACTATAGCGTCAGTTGCATAATGAAAAACAATAATGTATTAGTACAAGTGATTTCGACAAGCATGATCGATCTACCTGTTTTCCGAAGTCTTTTCAAAGGCAATTGCAGGGCATTAAGCTGTGGTACCAATAGTAGACAATTTTGCGTTAACTGAGATAGCAGGAAGAACATATCTTATGCTACTTAGTGATCGCAGAAGTAAGATATAGAGAACTCCTCACATGTTTTAGAACAATTGGGATCAAACTAGTGTGAGGTTGTAAAAAACAATCTCACCGCAACACACCGAATGGATGAAAATCAACTATCTGCATGTTTGCTGCTGGGAGCAGTAGGGAACACATCCTATGGATAATGTGATGTGCACTATAATGAACTATTGAATCATCTATACTCTAAACCAATTGCTTTACCTAATGTTATTGTTGGGATTGGTGAACTATATGGTATAGTGCCAATTGCGTAATCCGAAAGTGACATATTAGTCTAAAATGACATCTTAAGCGCTAAGGTGAATTGGACCAATCGTAAAGATATGAAGCAACAATACGTCAACGCTATGCAGGGTCTGCAAGCAATCCAGAACGCTTATTAAGCATCCTTACTAATGGCTAGGGTCTAGAACATTACCTACTGCTCTCTATTGTTGCTCCAAAAATCATTTAAATATCCGTGGTTCGGTCAAACCAAATGTACCAAACGTAAAACCAAAAGAGCCACGGGGAGACAGGTAGAATCCATAACCGTAACCATTCATTTAGAGCAAATCATGACTGAGCAAACGAAGCAGATTAACAACTCGAACACTGCCGACGTAGTCGAGCCTCAATAGATTTACATTACTCTCAATTGCCGAAGAAAAAGTCACCGGTCGTAGGACCCATGCAGGATGCAGATCCACTGGAGATTTTGGTGCCTCATCTAAGACTCACAGTGGGAAAGATATAGCAAGATTGGGTCCTTTTCTTAACAGTTCATTGATCTTTCTTTGTTCATGAATTCTGACAAAACGGTTCTCCAAGTCCTGGCTCAAAGTTTGCTCGAGGAGAATAATGCCTATGTGTAGGTGTTGAATATCTTTAAGGCAGGGTGCATCTCGTCTTTAAATTAATTTGTTTCTTGGAGGCTGCTACAGGTAGGAATTCCACCTTTGAAACTCAACCGCGGCTTGTTTATGTTCGAAATTGCTCGAGAGTAGAAGATGGAGCTTTATTAGGTTGGCGTGTTAGCGACAAGAGCTTCGCACGAGTATGTTTTGCTCAGTACCTACCACCAAGGCATTGAGGGGTCCAGGCAAAGTCCAAGGTAGAAACGTCCTCAAACCTTTAATGCAGAATAGCGGAAAGTTTGATCAAAAATCTTGCAATGAGATACCTGTGCAGCATACGAACAGATAGCCACAGGACTTGTGCGGCCAGGAGCCTAAACCCATATTTAATCGCTGATTGANCAGGACTTGTGCGGCCAGGAGCCTAAACCCATATTTAATCGCTGATTGATAAGAAGGAATTCGATCATGGTTGTACAAGATCAAGCTTTTGACACTTGCCGACTACGCAAGAGACTAGGCCTAATTTTAACCGGTCTAGGACTAAAGTACGTTTTATGTCATGATTTATAACCGAACCTGGGTTTATCAAGATATCAAATGCTTAAATCTTTTTGTTCGGGCCTCATGCTGTGAAA